>NW_026608638.1:0-300000 GCF_029499605.1 Hyla sarda
CTTTTTGTCATTGACCGCGACGAACATAGAGGATGCACAAACTTCTTGCAATCCCGGCCGAATGGAAGGAGATATCTGCTCAAAACTTTCTGTGCAAGTGTAGACAGTGGCACCCGACATGCCTGCGTTGTCGTTTTCCGCCTAGCACTCTTTGGGCTGGAGCAGCACGCAGAAACACCTAGATTGAAGATAAGCGCCTTTTGCCATTGACCGCGACGAACATAGAAGATGCACAAACTTCTTGCAATCCCGGCCGAATGGAAGGAGATATCTGCTCAAAACTTTCTGTGCAAGTGCAGACAGTGGCACCCGACATGCCTGCGTTGTCGTTTTCCGCCGGGCACTCTTTGGGCCGGCGCAGCACGCAGAAACACCTAGATTGAAGATAAGCGCCTTTTGCCATTGACCGCGACGAACATAGAAGATGCACAAACTTCTTGCAATTCCGGCCGAATGGAAGGAGATATCTGCTCAAAACTTTCTGTGCAGGTGCAGACAGTGGCACCCGACATGCCTGCGTTGTCGTTTTCAGCCGGGCACTCTTTGGGCCGGCGCAGCACGCCGAAACACCTAGATTGCAGATAAGAGCTTTTTGAAATTGACCGTGACCAATATTGGAGATGCACAAACGTCTTGCAATTCCGGCCGAACGAAAGAAGATATCTGCTCAAAACATTCTGTGCAGGTGCAGACAGTGGCACCCGACATGCCTGCGTTGTCGTTTTCAGCCGGGCACTCTTTGGGCCGGAGCAGCACGCAGAAACACCTAGATTGAAGATAAGCGCCTTTTTGTCATTGACCGCGACCAACATTGAAGATGCACAAACTTATTTCAATTCCGGCCGAACGGAAGGAGATATCTGCTCACAACTTTCTGTGCAGGTGCAGACAGTGGCACCCGACATGCCTGCGTTGTCGTTTTCCGCCGGGCACTCTTTGGGCCGGCGCAGCACGCAGAAACACCTAGATTGAAGATAAGCGCCTTTTGCCATTGACCGCGACGAACATAGAAGATGAACAAACTTCTTGCAATTCCGGCCGAATAGAAGGAGATATCTGCTCAAAACTTTCTGTGCAGGTGTAGACAGTGGCACTCGACATGCCTGCGTTGTCGTTTTCCGCCGGGCACTCTTTGGGCCGGAGCAGCACGCAGAAACACCTAGATTGAAGATAAGCGCCTTTTGCCATTGACCGCGACGAACATAGAAGATGCACAAACATCTTGCAATTCCGGCCGAATAAAAGGAGATATCTGCTCAAAACTTTCTGTGCAGGTGCAGAGAGTGGCACCCGACATGCCTGCGTTGTCGTTTTCAGCCGGGCACTCTTTTGGCCGGCGCAGCACGCAGAAACACCTAGATTGAAGATAAGGGCTTTTTGACATTGACCGTGACCAATATTAAAGATGCACAAACGTCTTGCAATTCCGGCCGAACGAAAGAAGATATCTGCTCAAAACTTTCTGTGCAGGTGCAGACAGTGGCACCCGACATGCCTGCATTGTCGTTTTCAGCCGGGCACTCTTTGGGCCGGAGCAGCACGCAGAAACACCTAGATTGAAGATAAGCGCCTTTTTGTCATTGACCGCGACCAACATTGAAGATGCACAAACTTCTTTCAATTCCGGCCGAACGGAAGGAGATATCTGCTCACAACTTTCTGTGCAGGTGCAGACAGTGGCACCCGACATGCCTGCGTTGTCGTTTTCCGCCGGGCACTCTTTGGGCCGGCGCAGCACGCAGAAACACCTAGATTGAAGATAAGCGCCTTTTGCCATTGACCGCGACGAACATAGAAGATGCACAAACTTCTTGCAATTCCGGCCGAATAGAAGGAGATATCTGCTCAAAACTTTCTGTGCAGGTGTAGACAGTGGCACTCGACATGCCTGCGTTGTCGTTTTCCGCCGGGCACTCTTTGGGCCGGAGCAGCACGCAGAAACACCTAGATTGAAGATAAGCGCCTTTTGCCATTGACCGCGACGAACATAGAAGTTGCACAAACTTCTTGCAATCCCGGCCGAATGGAAGGAGATATCTGCTCAAAACTTTCTGTGCAAGTGTAGACAGTGGCACCCGACATGCCTGCGTTGTCGTTTTCCGCCGGGCACTCTTTGGGCCGGAGCAGCACGCAGAAACACCTAGATTGAAGATAAGCGCCTTTTGCCATTGACCGCGACGAACATAGAAGATGCACAAACTTCTTGCAATTCCGGCCGAATGGAAGGAGATATCTGCTCAAAACTTTCTGAGCTGGTGCAGACAGTGGCACCCGACATGCCTGCGTTGTCGTTTTCAGCCGGGCACTCTTTGGGCCGGCGCAGCACGCAGAAACACCTAGATTGCAGATAAGGGCTTTTTGACATTGACCGTGACCAATATTGAAGATGCACAAACGTCTGGCAATTCCGGCCGAACGGAAGGAGATATCTGCTCACAGTTTTCTGTGCAGGTGTAGACAGTGGCACCCGACATGCCTGCGTTGTCGTTTTCCGCCGGGCACTCTTTGGGCCGGCGCAGCACGCAGAAACACCTAGATTGAAGATAAGCGCCTTTTGCCATTGACCGCGACGAACATAGAAGATGCACAAACTTCTTGCAATTCCGGCCGAATAGAAGGAGATATCTGCTCAAAACTTTCTGTGCAGTTGTAGACAGTGGCACTCGACATGCCTGCGTTGTCGTTTTCCGCCGGGCACTCTTTGGGCCGGAGCAGCACGCAGAAACACCTAGATTGAAGATAAGCGCCTTTTGCCATTGACCGCGACGAACATAGAAGATGCACAAACGTCTTGCAATTCCGGCCGAATGGAAGGAGATATCTGCTCAAAACTTTCTGAGCTGGTGCAGACAGTGGCACCCGACATGCCTGCGTTGTCGTTTTCAGCCGGGCACTCATTGGGCCGGCGCAGCACGCAGAAACACCTAGATTCCAGATAAGGGCTTTTTTGACATTGACCGTGACCAATATTGAAGATGCACAAACGTCTTGCAATTCCGGCTGAATGTAAGGAGATATCTGCTCACAACTTTCTGTGCAGGTGCAGACAGTGGCACCCGACATGCCTGCGTTGTCGTTTTCTGCCGGGCACTCTTTGGGCCGGCGCAGCACGCAGAAACACCTAGATTGAAGATAAGCGCCTTTTGCCATTGACCGCGACGAACATAGAAGATGCACAAACTTCTTGCAATCCCGGCCGAATGGAAGGAGATATCTGCTTAAAACTTTCTGTGCAAGTGTAGACAGTGGCACCCGACATGCCTGCGTTGTCGTGTTCCGCCGGGCACTCTTTGGGCCGGAGCAGCACGCAGAAACACCTAGATTGAAGATAAGCGCCTTTTGCCATTGACCGCGACGAACATAGAAGATGCACAAACTTCTTGCAATTCCGGCCGAACGAAAGAAGATATCTGCTCAAAACATTCTGTGCAGGTGCAGACAGTGGCACCCGACATGCCTGCGTTGTCGTTTTCAGCCGGGCACTCTTTGGGCCGGATCAGCACGCAGAAACACCTATATTGAAGATAAGCGTCTTTTTGTCATTGACCGCGACCAACATTAAAGATGCACAAACTTCTTTCAATTCCGGCCGAACGGAAGGAGATATCTGCTCACAATTTTCTGTGCAGGTGTAGACAGTGGCACCCGACATGCCTGCGTTGTCGTTTTCCGCCGGGCACTCTTTGGGCCGGTGCAGCACGCAGAAACACCTAGATTGCAGATAAGGGCTTTTTGACATTGACCGTGACCAATATGGAAGATGCACAAACGTCTTGCAATTCCGGCCGAATGGAAGGAGATATCTGCTCACAACTTTCTGTGCAGGTGCAGAGAGTGGCACCCGACATGCCTGCGTTGTCGTTTTCAGCCGGGCACTCTTTGGGCCGGAGCAGCACGCTGAAACACCTAGATTGAAGATAAGCGCCTTTTTGTCATTGACCGCGACGAACATAGAAGATGCACAAACTTCTTGCAATTCCGGCCGAATGGAAGGAGATATCTGCTCAAAACTTTCTGTGCAGGTGTAGACAGTGGCACCCGACATGCCTGCGTTGTCGTTTTCCGCCGAGCACTGTTTGGGCCGGAGCAGCACGCAGAAACACCTAGATTGAAGATAAGCGCCTTTTGCCATTGACCGCGACGAACATAGAAGATGCACAAACATCTTGCAATTCCGGCCGAATGGAAGGAGATATCTGCTCAAAACTTTCTGAGCTGGTGCAGACAGTGGCACCCGACATGCCTGCGTTGTCGTTTTCTGCCGGGCACTCTTTGGGCCGGCGCAGTACGCAGAAACACCTAGATTGCAGATAAGGGCTTTTTGACATTGACCGTGACCAATATTGAAGATGCACAAACGTCTTGCAATTCCGGCCGAATGAAAGAAGATATCTGCTCAAAACTTTCTGTGCAGGTGCAGACAGTGGCACCCGACATGCCTGCGTTGTCGTTTTCAGCCGGGCACTCTTTGGGCCGGAGCAGCACGCAGAAACACCTAGATTGAAGATAAGCGCCTTTTGCCATTGACCGCGACGAACATAGAAGATGCACAAACTTCTTGCAATCCCGGCCGAATGGAAGGAGATATCTGCTCAAAACTTTCTGTGCAAGTGTAGACAGTGGCACCCGACATGCCTGCGTTGTCGTTTTCCGCCTAGCACTCTTTGGGCTGGAGCAGCACGCAGAAACACCTAGATTGAAGATAAGCGCCTTTTGCCATTGACCGCGACGAACATAGAAGATGCACAAACTTCTTGCAATCCCGGCCGAATGGAAGGAGATATCTGCTCAAAACTTTCTGTGCAAGTGCAGACAGTGGCACCCGACATGCCTGCGTTGTCGTTTTCCGCCGGGCACTCTTTGGGCCGGCGCAGCACGCAGAAACACCTAGATTGAAGATAAGCGCCTTTTGCCATTGACCGCGACGAACATAGAAGATGCACAAACTTCTTGCAATTCCGGCCGAATGGAAGGAGATATCTGCTCAAAACTTTCTGTGCAGGTGCAGACAGTGGCACCCGACATGCCTGCGTTGTCGTTTTCAGCCGGGCACTCTTTGGGCCGGCGCAGCACGCCGAAACACCTAGATTGCAGATAAGAGCTTTTTGAAATTGACCGTGACCAATATTGGAGATGCACAAACGTCTTGCAATTCCGGCCGAACGAAAGAAGATATCTGCTCAAAACATTCTGTGCAGGTGCAGACAGTGGCACCCGACATGCCTGCGTTGTCGTTTTCAGCCGGGCACTCTTTGGGCCGGAGCAGCACGCAGAAACACCTAGATTGAAGATAAGCGCCTTTTTGTCATTGACCGCGACCAACATTGAAGATGCACAAACTTATTTCAATTCCGGCCGAACGGAAGGAGATATCTGCTCACAACTTTCTGTGCAGGTGCAGACAGTGGCACCCGACATGCCTGCGTTGTCGTTTTCCGCCGGGCACTCTTTGGGCCGGCGCAGCACGCAGAAACACCTAGATTGAAGATAAGCGCCTTTTGCCATTGACCGCGACGAACATAGAAGATGCACAAACTTCTTGCAATTCCGGCCGAATAGAAGGAGATATCTGCTCAAAACTTTCTGTGCAGTTGTAGACAGTGGCACTCGACATGCCTGCGTTGTCGTTTTCCGCCGGGCACTCTTTGGGCCGGAGCAGCACGCAGAAACACCTAGATTGAAGATAAGCGCCTTTTGCCATTGACCGCGACGAACATAGAAGATGCACAAACGTCTTGCAATTCCGGCCGAATGGAAGGAGATATCTGCTCAAAACTTTCTGAGCTGGTGCAGACAGTGGCACCCGACATGCCTGCGTTGTCGTTTTCAGCCGGGCACTCTTTGGGCCGGCGCAGCACGCAGAAACACCTAGATTCCAGATAAGGGCTTTTTGACATTGACCGTGACCAATATTGAAGATGCACAAACGTCTTGCAATTCCGGCTGAATGGAAGGAGATATCTGCTCACAACTTTCTGTGCAGGTGCAGACAGTGGCACCCGACATGCCTGCGTTGTCGTTTTCTGCCGGGCACTCTTTGGGCCGGCGCAGCACGCAGAAACACCTAGATTGAAGATAAGCGCCTTTTGCCATTGACCGCGACGAACATAGAAGATGCACAAACTTCTTGCAATCCCGGCCGAATGGAAGGAGATATCTGCTTAAAACTTTCTGTGCAAGTGTAGACAGTGGCACCCGACATGCCTGCGTTGTCGTGTTCCGCCGGGCACTCTTTGGGCCGGAGCAGCACGCAGAAACACCTAGATTGAAGATAAGCGCCTTTTGCCATTGACCGCGACGAACATAGAAGATGCACAAACTTCTTGCAATTCCGGCCGAACGAAAGAAGATATCTGCTCAAAACATTCTGTGCAGGTGCAGACAGTGGCACCCGACATGCCTGATTTGTCGTTTTCAGCCGGGCACTCTTTGGGCCGGATCAGCACGCAGAAACACCTATATTGAAGATAAGCGTCTTTTTGTCATTGACCGCGACCAACATTGAAGATGCACAAACTTCTTTCAATTCCGGCCGAACGGAAGGAGATATCTGCTCACAATTTTCTGTGCAGGTGTAGACAGTGGCACCCGACATGCCTGCGTTGTCGTTTTCCGCCGGGCACTCTTTGGGCCGGTGCAGCACGCAGAAACACCTAGATTGCAGATAAGGGCTTTTTGACATTGACCGTGACCAATATGGAAGATGCACAAACGTCTTGCAATTCCGGCCGAATGGAAGGAGATATCTGCTCACAACTTTCTGTGCAGGTGCAGAGAGTGGCACCCGACATGTCTGCGTTGTCGTTTTCAGCCGGGCACTCTTTGGGCCGGAGCAGCACGCTGAAACACCTAGATTGAAGATAAGCGCCTTTTTGTCATTGACCGCGACGAACATAGAAGATGCACAAACTTCTTGCAATTCCGGCCGAATGGAAGGAGATATCTGCTCAAAACTTTCTGTGCAGGTGTAGACAGTGGCACCCGACATGCCTGCGTTTTCGTTTTCCGCCGAGCACTGTTTGGGCCGGAGCAGCACGCAGAAACACCTAGATTGAAGATAAGCGCCTTTTGCCATTGACCGCGACGAACATAGAAGATGCACAAACATCTTGCAATTCCGGCCGAATGGAAGGAGATATCTGCTCAAAACTTTCTGAGCTGGTGCAGACAGTGGCACCCGACATGCCTGCGTTGTCGTTTTCAGCCGGGCAATCTTTGGGCCGGCGCAGTACGCAGAAACACCTAGATTGCAGATAAGGGCTTTTTGACATTGACCGTGACCAATATTGAAGATGCACAAACGTCTTGCAATTCCGGCCGAATGAAAGAAGATATCTGCTCAAAACTTTCTGTGCAGGTGCAGACAGTGGCACCCGACATGCCTGCGTTGTCGTTTTCAGCCGGGCACTCTTTGGGCCACGCAGAAACACCAGAAACGCAGAAACACCAAGATTGAAGATAAGCGCCTTTTGCCATTGACCGCGACGAACATAGAAGATGCACAAACTTCTTGCAATCCCGGCCGAATGGAAGGAGATATCTGCTCAAAACTTTCTGTGCAAGTGTAGACAGTGGCACCCGACATGCCTGCGTTGTCGTTTTCCGCCTAGCACTCTTTGGGCTGGAGCAGCACGCAGAAACACCTAGATTGAAGATAAGCGCCTTTTGCCATTGACCGCGACGAACATAGAAGATGCACAAACTTCTTGCAATCCCGGCCGAATGGAAGGAGATATCTGCTCAAAACTTTCTGTGCAAGTGCAGACAGTGGCACCCGACATGCCTGCGTTGTCGTTTTCCGCCGGGCACTCTTTGGGCCGGCGCAGCACGCAGAAACACCTAGATTGAAGATAAGCGCCTTTTGCCATTGACCGCGACGAACATAGAAGATGCACAAACTTCTTGCAATTACGGCCGAATGGAAGGAGATATCTGCTCAAAACTTTCTGTGCAGGTGCAGACAGTGGCACCCGACATGCCTGCGTTGTCGTTTTCAGCCGGGCACTCTTTGGGCCGGCGCAGCACGCCGAAACACCTAGATTGCAGATAAGAGCTTTTTGACATTGACCGTGACCAATATTGGAGATGCACAAACGTCTTGCAATTCCGGCCGAACGAAAGAAGATATCTGCTCAAAATATTCTGTGCAGGTGCAGGCAGTGGCACCCGACATGCCTGCGTTGTCGTTTTCAGCCGGGCACTCTTTGGGCCGGAGCAGCACGCAGAAACACCTAGATTGAAGATAAGCGCCTTTTTGTCATTGACCGCGACCAACATTGAAGATGCACAAACTTATTTCAATTCCGGCCGAACGGAAGGAGATATCTGCTCACAACTTTCTGTGCAGGTGCAGACAGTGGCACCCGACATGCCTGCGTTGTCGTTTTCCGCCGGGCACTCTTTGGGCCGGCGCAGCACGCAGAAACACCTAGATTGAAGATAAGCGCCTTTTGCCATTGACCGCGACGAACATAGAAGATGCACAAACTTCTTGCAATTCCGGCCGAATAGAAGGAGATATCTGCTCAAAACTTTCTGTGCAGGTGTAGACAGTGGCACTCGACATGCCTGCGTTGTCGTTTTCCGCCGGGCACTCTTTGGGCCGGAGCAGCACGCAGAAACACCTAGATTGAAGATAAGCGCCTTTTGCCATTGACCGCGACGAACATAGAAGATGCACAAACATCTTGCAATTCCGGCCGAATAAAAGGAGATATCTGCTCAAAACTTTCTGTGCAGGTGCAGAGAGTGGCACCCGACATGCCTGCGTTGTCGTTTTCAGCCGGGCACTCTTTGGGCCGGCGCAGCACGCAGAAACACCTAGATTGAAGATAAGGGCTTTTTGACATTGACCGTGACCAATATTAAAGATGCACAAACGTCTTGCAATTCCGGCCGAACGAAAGAAGATATCTGCTCAAAACTTTCTGTGCAGGTGCAGACAGTGGCACCCGACATGCCTGCATTGTCGTTTTCAGCCGGGCACTCTTTGGGCCGGAGCAGCACGCAGAAACACCTAGATTGAAGATAAGCGCCTTTTTGTCATTGACCGCGACCAACATTGAAGATGCACAAACTTCTTTCAATTCCGGCCGAACGGAAGGAGATATCTGCTCACAACTTTCTGTGCAGGTGCAGACAGTGGCACCCGACATGCCTGCGTTGTCGTTTTCCGCCGGGCACTCTTTGGGCCGGCGCAGCACGCAGAAACACCTAGATTGAAGATAAGCGCCTTTTGCCATTGACCGCGACGAACATAGAAGATGCACAAACTTCTTGCAATTCCGGCGGAATAGAAGGAGATATCTGCTCAAAACTTTCTGTGCAGGTGTAGACAGTGGCACTCGACATGCCTGCGTTGTCGTTTTCCGCCGGGCACTCTTTGGGCCGGCGCAGCACGCAGAAACACCTAGATTGAAGATAAGCGCCTTTTGCCATTGACCGCGACGAACATTGAAGATGCACAAACATCTTGCAATTCCGGCCGAATGGAAGGAGATATCTGCTCAAAACTTTCTGAGCTGGTGCAGACAGTGGCACCCGACATGTCTGCGTTGTCGTTTTCAGCCGGGCACTCTTTGGGCCGGCGCAGCACGCAGAAACACCTAGATTCCAGATAAAGGCTTTTTGACATTGACCGTGACCAATATTGAAGATGCACAAACGTCTTGCAATTCCGGCTGAATGGAAGGAGATATCTGCTCACAACTTTCTGTGCAGGTGCAGACAGTGGCACCCGACATGCCTGCGTTGTCGTTTTCTGCCCGGCACTCTTTGGGCCGGCTCAGCACGCAGAAACACCTAGATTGAAGATAAGCGCCTTTTGCCATTGACCGCGACGAACATAGAAGATGCACAAACTTCTTGCAATCCCGGCCGAATGGAAAGAGATATCTGCTTAAAACTTTCTGTGCAAGTGTAGACAGTGGCACCCGACATGCGTGCGTTGTCGTTTTCCGCCGGGCACTCTTTGGGCCGGAGCAGCACGCAGAAACACCTAGATTGAAGATAAGCGCCTTTTGCCATTGACCGCGACGAACATAGAAGATGCACAAACTTCTTGCAATTCCGGCCGAACGAAAGAAGATATCTGCTCAAAACATTCTGTGCAGGTGCAGACAGTGGCACCCGACATGCCTGCGTTGTCGTTTTCAGCCGGGCACTCTTTGGGCCGGATCAGCACGCAGAAACACCTAGATTGAAGATAAGCGTCTTTTTGTCATTGACCGCGACCAACATTGAAGATGCACAAACTTCTTTCAATTCCGGCCGAACGGAAGGAGATATCTGCTCACAATTTTCTGTGCAGGTGTAGACAGTGGCACCCGACATGCCTGCGTTGTCGTTTTCCGCCGGGCACTCTTTGGGCCGGTGCAGCACGCAGAAACACCTAGATTGCAGATAAGGGCTTTTTGACATTGACCGTGACCAATATGGAAGATGCACAAACGTCTTGCAATTCCGGCCGAATGGAAGGAGATATCTGCTCACAACTTTCTGTGCAGGTGCAGAGAGTGGCACCCGACATGCCTGCGTTGTCGTTTTCAGCCGGGCACTCTTTGGGCCGGAGCAGCACGCTGAAACACCTAGATTGAAGATAAGCGCCTTTTTGTCATTGACCGCGACGAACATAGAAGATGCACAAACTTCTTGCAATTCCGGCCGAATGGAAGGAGATATCTGCTCAAAACTTTCTGTGCAGGTGTAGACAGTGGCACCCGACATGCCTGCGTTGTCGTTTTCCGCCGAGCACTGTTTGGGCCGGAGCAGCACGCAGAAACACCTAGATTGAAGATAAGCGCCTTTTGCCATTGACCGCGACGAACATAGAAGATGCACAAACATCTTGCAATTCCGGCCGAATGGAAGGAGATATCTGCTCAAAACTTTCTGAGCTGGTGCAGACAGTGGCACCCGACATGCCTGCGTTGTCGTTTTCAGCCGGGCACTCTTTGGGCCGGCGCAGTACGCAGAAACACCTAGATTGCAGATAAGGGCTTTTTGACATTGACCGTGACCAATATTGAAGATGCACAAACGTCTTGCAATTCCGGCCGAATGAAAGAAGATATCTGCTCAAAACTTTCTGTGCAGGTGCAGACAGTGGCACCCGACATGCCTGCGTTGTCGTTTTCAGCCGGGCACTCTTTGGGCCGGAGCAGCACGCAGAAACACCAAGATTGAAGATAAGCGCCTTTTGCCATTGACCGCGACGAACATAGAAGATGCACAAACTTCTTGCAATCCCGGCCGAATGGAAGGAGATATCTGCTCAAAACTTTCTGTGCAAGTGTAGACAGTGGCACCCGACATGCCTGCGTTGTCGTTTTCCGCCTAGCACTCTTTGGGCTGGAGCAGCACGCAGAAACACCTAGATTGAAGATAAGCGCCTTTTGCCATTGACCGCGACGAACATAGAAGATGCACAAACTTCTTGCAATCCCGGCCGAATGGAAGGAGATATCTGCTCAAAACTTTCTGTGCAAGTGCAGACAGTGGCACCCGACATGCCTGCGTTGTCGTTTTCCGCCGGGCACTCTTTGGGCCGGCGCAGCACGCAGAAACACCTAGATTGAAGATAAGCGCCTTTTGCCATTGACCGCGACGAACATAGAAGATGCACAAACTTCTTGCAATTACGGCCGAATGGAAGGAGATATCTGCTCAAAACTTTCTGTGCAGGTGCAGACAGTGGCACCCGACATGCCTGCGTTGTCGTTTTCAGCCGGGCACTCTTTGGGCCGGCGCAGCACGCCGAAACACCTAGATTGCAGATAAGAGCTTTTTGACATTGACCGTGACCAATATTGGAGATGCACAAACGTCTTGCAATTCCGGCCGAACGAAAGAAGATATCTGCTCAAAACATTCTGTGCAGGTGCAGACAGTGGCACCCGACATGCCTGCGTTGTCGTTTTCAGCCGGGCACTCTTTGGGCCGGAGCAGCACGCAGAAACACCTAGATTGAAGATAAGCGCCTTTTTGTCATTGACCGCGACCAACATTGAAGATGCACAAACTTATTTCAATTCCGGCCGAACGGAAGGAGATATCTGCTCACAACTTTCTGTGCAGGTGCAGACAGTGGCACCCGACATGCCTGCGTTGTCGTTTTCCGCCGGGCACTCTTTGGGCCGGCGCAGCACGCAGAAACACCTAGATTGAAGATAAGCGCCTTTTGCCATTGACCGCGACGAACATAGAAGATGCACAAACTTCTTGCAATTCCGGCCGAATAGAAGGAGATATCTGCTCAAAACTTTCTGTGCAGGTGTAGACAGTGGCACTCGACATGCCTGCGTTGTCGTTTTCCGCCGGGCACTCTTTGGGCCGGAGCAGCACGCAGAAACACCTAGATTGAAGATAAGCTCCTTTTGCCATTGACCGCGACGAACATAGAAGATGCACAAACATCTTGCAATTCCGGCCGAATATAAGGAGATATCTGCTCAAAACTTTCTGTGCAGGTGCAGAGAGTGGCACCCGACATGCCTGCGTTGTCGTTTTCAGCCGGGCACTCTTTGGGCCGGCGCAGCACGCAGAAACACCTAGATTGAAGATAAGGGCTTTTTGACATTGACCGTGACCAATATTAAAGATGCACAAACGTCTTGCAATTCCGGCCGAACGAAAGAAGATATCTGCTCAAAACTTTCTGTGCAGGTGCAGACAGTGGCACCCGACATGCCTGCATTGTCGTTTTCAGCCGGGCACTCTTTGGGCCGGAGCAGCACGCAGAAACACCTAGATTGAAGATAAGCGCCTTTTTGTCATTGACCGCGACCAACATTGAAGATGCACAAACTTCTTTCAATTCCGGCCGAACGGAAGGAGATATCTGCTCACAACTTTCTGTGCAGGTGCAGACAGTGGCACCCGACATGCCTGCGTTGTCGTTTTCCGCCGGGCACTCTTTGGGCCGGCGCAGCACGCAGAAACACCTAGATTGAAGATAAGCGCCTTTTGCCATTGACCGCGACGAACATAGAAGATGCACAAACTTCTTGCAATTCCGGCGGAATAGAAGGAGATATCTGCTCAAAACTTTCTGTGCAGGTGTAGACAGTGGCACTCGACATGCCTGCGTTGTCGTTTTCCGCCGGGCACTCTTTGGGCCGGCGCAGCACGCAGAAACACCTAGATTGAAGATAAGCGCCTTTTGCCATTGACCGCGACGAACATAGAAGATGCACAAACATCTTGCAATTCCGGCCGAATGGAAGGAGATATCTGCTCAAAACTTTCTGAGCTGGTGCAGACAGTGGCACCCGACATGCCTGCGTTGTCGTTTTCAGCCGGGCACTCTTTGGGCCGGCGCAGCACGCAGAAACACCTAGATTGCAGATAAGGGCTTTTTGACATTGACCTTGACCAATATGGAAGATGCACAAACGTCTTGCAATTCCGGCCGAATGGAAGGAGATATCTGCTCACAACTTTCTGTGCAGGTGCAGAGAGTGGCACCCGACATGCCTGCGTTGTCGTTTTCAGCCGGGCACTCTTTGGGCCGGCGCAAGCACGCAGAAACACCTAGATTGCAGATAAGGGCTTTTTGACATTGAACGTGACCAATATTGAAGATGCACAAACGTCTGGCAATTCCGGCCGAACGGAAGGAGATATCTGCTCACAGTTTTCTGTGCAGGTGTAGACAGTGGCACCCGACATGCCTGCGTTGTCGTTTTCCGCCGGGCACTCTTTGGGCCGGCGCAGCACGCAGAAAAACCTAGATTGAAGATAAGCGCCTTTTGCCATTGACCGCGACGAACATAGAAGATGCACAAACTTCTTGCAATTCCGGCCGAATGGAAGGAGATATCTGCTCAAAACTTTCTGAGCTGGTGCAGACAGTGGCACCCGACATGACTGCGTTGTCGTTTTCAGCCGGGCACTCTTTGGGCCGGCGCAGCACGCAGAAACACCTAGATTGCAGATAATGGCTTTTTGACATTGAGAGTGATCAATATTGAAGATGCACAAACGTCTTGAAATTCCGGCCGAACGAAAGAAGATATCTGCTCAAAACATTCTGTGCAGGTGCAGACAGTGGCACCCGATATGCCTGCATTGTCGTTTTCAGCCGGGCACTCTTTGGGCCGGAGCAGCACGCAGAAACACCTAGATTGAAGATAAGCGCCTTTTTGTCATTGACCGCGACCAACATTGAAGATGCACAAACTTCTTTCAATTCCGGCCGAACGAAAGAAGATATCTGCTCAAAACATTCTGTGCAGGTGCAGACAGTGGCACCCGACATGCCTGCGTTGTCGTTTTCAGCCGGGCACTCTTTGGGCCGGAGCAGCACGCAGAAACACCTAGATTGAAGATAAGCGTCTTTTTGTCATTGACCGCGACCAACATTGAAGATGCACAAACTTCTTGCAATTCCGGCCGAATGGAAGGAGATATCTGCTCAAAACTGTCTGAGCTGGTGCAGACAGTGGCACCCGACATGCCTGCGTTGTCGTTTTCAGCCGGGCACTCTTTGGGCCGGCGCAGCACGCAGAAACACCTAGATTGCAGATAAGGGCTTTTTGACATTGACCGTGACCAATATTGAAGATGCACAAACGTCTTGCAATTCCGGCCGAATGAAAGAAGATATCTGCTCAAAACTTTCTGTGCAGGTGCAGACAGTGGCACCCGACATGCCTGCGTTGTCGTTTTCCGCCGGGCACTCTTTGGGCCGGAGCAGCACGCAGAAACACCTAGATTGAAGATAAGCGCCTTTTGCCATTGACCGCGACGAACATAGAAGATGCACAAACTTCTTGCAATTCCGGCCGAACGGAAGGAGATATCTGCTCAAATCTTTCTGAGCTGGTGCAGACAGTGGCACCCGACATGCCTGCGTTGTCGTTTTCAGCCGGGCACTCTTTGGGCCGGCGCAGCACGCAGAAACACCTAGATTGAAGATAAGCGTCTTTTGCCATTGACCGTGAACAATATTGAAGATGCACAAACGTCTGGCAATTCCGGCCGAACGGAAGGAGATATCTGCTCACAGTTTTCTGTGCAGGTGTAGACAGTGGCACCCGACATGCCTGCGTTGTCGTTTTCCACCGGGCACTCTTTGGGCCGGCGCAGCACGCAGAAACACCTAGATTGAAGATAAGCGCCTTTTGCCATTGACCGCGACGAACATAGAAGATGCACAAACTTCTTGCAATTCCGGCCGAATAGAAGGAGATATCTGCTCAAAACTTTCTGTGCAGTTGTAGACAGTGGCACTCGACATGCCTGCGTTGTCGTTTTCCGCCGGGCACTCTTTGGGCCGGAGCAGCACGCAGAAACACCTAGATTGAAGATAAGCGCCTTTTGCCATTGACCGCGACGAACATAGAAGATGCACAAACGTCTTGCAATTCCGGCCGAATGGAAGGAGATATCTGCTCAAAACTTTCTGAGCTGGTGCAGACAGTGGCACCCGACATGCCTGCGTTGTCGTTTTCAGCCGGGCACTCATTGGGCCGGCGCAGCACGCAGAAACACCTAGATTCCAGATAAGGGCTTTTTTGACATTGACCGTGACCAATATTGAAGATGCACAAACGTCTTGCAATTCCGGCTGAATGTAAGGAGATATCTGCTCACAACTTTCTGTGCAGGTGCAGACAGTGGCACCCGACATGCCTGCGTTGTCGTTTTCTGCCGGGCACTCTTTGGGCCGGCGCAGCACGCAGAAACACCTAGATTGAAGATAAGCGCCTTTTGCCATTGACCGCGACGAACATAGAAGATGCACAAACTTCTTGCAATCCCGGCCGAATGGAAGGAGATATCTGCTTAAAACTTTCTGTGCAAGTGTAGACAGTGGCACCCGACATGCCTGCGTTGTCGTGTTCCGCCGGGCACTCTTTGGGCCGGAGCAGCACGCAGAAACACCTAGATTGAAGATAAGCGCCTTTTGCCATTGACCGCGACGAACATAGAAGATGCACAAACTTCTTGCAATTCCGGCCGAACGAAAGAAGATATCTGCTCAAAACATTCTGTGCAGGTGCAGACAGTGGCACCCGACATGCCTGCGTTGTCGTTTTCAGCCGGGCACTCTTTGGGCCGGATCAGCACGCAGAAACACCTAGATTGAAGATAAGCGTCTTTTTGTCATTGACCGCGACCAACATTGAAGATGCACAAACTTCTTTCAATTCCGGCCGAACGGAAGGAGATATCTGCTCACAATTTTCTGTGCAGGTGTAGACAGTGGCACCCGACATGCCTGCGTTGTCGTTTTCCGCCGGGCACTCTTTGGGCCGGTGCAGCACGCAGAAACACCTAGATTGCAGATAAGGGCTTTTTGACATTGACCGTGACCAATATGGAAGATGCACAAACGTCTTGCAATTCCGGCCGAATGGAAGGAGATATCTGCTCACAACTTTCTGTGCAGGTGCAGAGAGTGGCACCCGACATGCCTGCGTTGTCGTTTTCAGCCGGGCACTCTTTGGGCCGGAGCAGCACGCTGAAACACCTAGATTGAAGATAAGCGCCTTTTTGTCATTGACCGCGACGAACATAGAAGATGCACAAACTTCTTGCAATTCCGGCCGAATGGAAGGAGATATCTGCTCAAAACTTTCTGTGCAGGTGTAGACAGTGGCACCCGACATGCCTGCGTTGTCGTTTTCCGCCGAGCACTGTTTGGGCCGGAGCAGCACGCAGAAACAACTAGATTGAAGATAAGCGCCTTTTGCCATTGACCGCGACGAACATAGAAGATGCACAAACATCTTGCAATTCCGGCCGAATGGAAGGAGATATCTGCTCAAAACTTTCTGAGCTGGTGCAGACAGTGGAACCCGACATGCCTGCGTTGTCGTTTTCAGCCGGGCACTCTTTGGGCCGGCGCAGTACGCAGAAACACCTAGATTGCAGATAAGGGCTTTTTGACATTGACCGTGACCAATATTGAAGATGCACAAACGTCTTGCAATTCCGGCCGAATGAAAGAAGATATCTGCTCAAAACTTTCTGTGCAGGTGCAGACAGTGGCACCCGACATGCCTGCGTTGTCGTTTTCAGCCGGGCACTCTTTGGGCCGGAGCAGCACGCAGAAACACCTAGATTGAAGATAAGCGCCTTTTGCCATTGACCGCGACGAACATAGAAGATGCACAAACTTCTTGCAATCCCGGCCGAATGGAAGGAGATATCTGCTCAAAACTTTCTGTGCAAGTGTAGACAGTGGCACCCGACATGCCTGCGTTGTCGTTTTCCGCCTAGCACTCTTTGGGCTGGAGCAGCACGCAGAAACACCTAGATTGAAGATAAGCGCCTTTTGCCATTGACCGCGACGAACATAGAAGATGCACAAACTTCTTGCAATCCCGGCCGAATGGAAGGAGATATCTGCTCAAAACTTTCTGTGCAAGTGCAGACAGTGGCACCCGACATGCCTGCGTTGTCGTTTTCCGCCGGGCACTCTTTGGGCCGGCGCAGCACGCAGAAACACCTAGATTGAAGATAAGCGCCTTTTGCCATTGACCGCGACGAACATAGAAGATGCACAAACATCTTGCAATTCCGGCCGAATAAAAGGAGATATCTGCTCAAAACTTTCTGTGCAGGTGCAGAGAGTGGCACCCGACATGCCTGCGTTGTCGTTTTCAGCCGGGCACTCTTTTGGCCGGCGCAGCACGCAGAAACACCTAGATTGAAGATAAGGGCTTTTTGACATTGACCGTGACCAATATTAAAGATGCACAAACGTCTTGCAATTCCGGCCGAACGAAAGAAGATATCTGCTCAAAACTTTCTGTGCAGGTGCAGACAGTGGCACCCGACATGCCTGCATTGTCGTTTTCAGCCGGGCACTCTTTGGGCCGGAGCAGCACGCAGAAACACCTAGATTGAAGATAAGCGCCTTTTTGTCATTGACCGCGACCAACATTGAAGATGCACAAACTTCTTTCAATTCCGGCCGAAAGGAAGGAGATATCTGCTCACAACTTTCTGTGCAGGTGCAGACAGTGGCACCCGACATGCCTGCGTTGTCGTTTTCCGCCGGGCACTCTTTGGGCCGGAGCAGCACGCAGAAACACCTAGATTGAAGATAAGCGCCTTTTGCCATTGACCGCGACGAACATAGAAGATGCACAAACTTCTTGCAATTCCGGCGGAATAGAAGGAGATATCTGCTCAAAACTTTCTGTGCAGGTGTAGACAGTGGCACTCGACATGCCTGCGTTGTCGTTTTCCGCCGGGCACTCTTTGGGCCGGCGCAGCACGCAGAAACACCTAGATTGAAGATAAGCACCTTTTGCCATTGACCGCGACGAACATAGAAGATGCACAAACTTCTTGCAATCCCGGCCGAATGGAAGGAGATATCTGCTTAAAACTTTCTGTGCAAATGTAGACAGTGGCACCCGACATGCCTGCGTTGTCGTTTTCCGCCGGGCACTCTTTGGGCCGGAGCAGCACGCAGAAACACATAGATTGAAGATAAGCGCCTTTTGCCATTGACCGCGACGAACATAGAAGATGCACAAACTTCTTGCAATTCCGGCCGAACGAAAGAAGATATCTGCTCAAAACATTCTGTGCAGGTGCAGACAGTGGCACCCGACATGCCTGCGTTGTCGTTTTCAGCCGGGCACTCTTTGGGCCGGAGCAGCACGCAGAAACACCTAGATTGAAGATAAGCGTCTTTTTGTCATTGACCGCGACCAACATTGAAGATGCACAAACTTCTTTCAATTCCGGCCGAACGGAAGGAGATATCTGCTCACATATTTCTGTGCAGGTGTAGACAGTGGCACCCGACATGCCTGCGTTGTCGTTTTCCGCCGGGCACTCTTTGGGCCGGCGCAGCACGCAGAAACACCTAGATTGAAGATAAGCGCCTTTTGCCATTGACCGCGACGAACATAGAAGATGCACAAACTTCTTGCAATTCCGGCCGAATAGAAGGAGATATCTGCTCAAAACTTTCTGTGCAGTTGTAGACAGTGGCACTCGACATGCCTGCGTTGTCGTTTTCCGCCGGGCACTCTTTGGGCCGGAGCAGCACGCAGAAACACCTAGATTGAAGATAAGCGCCTTTTGCCATTGACCGCAACGAACATAGAAGATGCACAAACGTCTTGCAATTCCGGCCGAATGGAAGGAGATATCTGCTCAAAACTTTCTGAGCTGGTGCAGACAGTGGCACCCGACATGCCTGCGTTGTCGTTTTCAGCCGGGCACTCATTGGGCCGGCGCAGCACGCAGAAACACCTAGATTCCAGATAAGGGCTTTTTGACATTGACCGTGACCAATATTGAAGATGCACAAACGTCTTGCAATTCCGGCTGAATGGAAGGAGATATCTGCTCACAACTTTCTGTGCAGGTGCAGACAGTGGCACCCGACATGCCTGCGTTGTCGTTTTCTGCCGGGCACTCTTTGGGCCGGCGCAGCACGCAGAAACACCTAGATTGAAGATAAGCGCCTTTTGCCATTGACCGCGACGAACATAGAAGATGCACAAACTTCTTGCAATCCCGGCCGAATGGAAGGAGATATCTGCTCAAAACTTTCTGTGCAAGTGCAGACAGTGGCACCCGACATGCCTGCGTTGTCGTTTTCCGCCGGGCACTCTTTGGGCCGGCGCAGCACGCAGAAACACCTAGATTGAAGATAAGCGCCTTTTGCCATTGACCGCGACGAACATAGAAGATGCACAAACTTCTTGCAATTCCGGCCGAATGGAAGGAGATATCTGCTCAAAACTTTCTGTGCAGGTGCAGACAGTGGCACCCGACATGCCTGCGTTGTCGTTTTCAGCCGGGCACTCTTTGGGCCGGCGCAGCACGCCGAAACACCTAGATTGCAGATAAGAGCTTTTTGACATTGACCGTGACCAATATTGGAGATGCACAAACGTCTTGCAATTCCGGCCGAACGAAAGAAGATATCTGCTCAAAACATTCTGTGCAGGTGCAGACAGTGGCACCCGACATGCCTGCGTTGTCGTTTTCAGCCGGGCACTCTTTGGGCCGGAGCAGCACGCAGAAACACCTAGATTGAAGATAAGCGCCTTTTTGTCATTGACCGCGACCAACATTGAAGATGCACAAACTTATTTCAATTCCGGCCGAACGGAAGGAGATATCTGCTCACAACTTTCTGTGCAGGTGCAGACAGTGGCACCCGACATGCCTGCGTTGTCGTTTTCCGCCGGGCACTCTTTGGGCCGGCGCAGCACGCAGAAACACCTAGATTGAAGATAAGCGCCTTTTGCCATTGACCGCGACGAACATAGAAGATGCACAAACTTCTTGCAATTCCGGCCGAATAGAAGGAGATATCTGCTCAAAACTTTCTGTGCAGGTGTAGACAGTGGCACTCGACATGCCTGCGTTGTCGTTTTCCGCCGGGCACTCTTTGGGCCGGAGCAGCACGCAGAAACACCTAGATTGAAGATAAGCGCCTTTTGCCATTGACCGCGACGAACATAGAAGATGCACAAACATCTTGCAATTCCGGCCGAATAAAAGGAGATATCTGCTCAAAACTTTCTGTGCAGGTGCAGAGAGTGGCACCCGACATGCCTGCGTTGTCGTTTTCAGCCGGGCACTCTTTTGGCCGGCGCAGCACGCAGAAACACCTAGATTGAAGATAAGGGCTTTTTGACATTGACCGTGACCAATATTAAAGATGCACAAACGTCTTGCAATTCCGGCCGAACGAAAGAAGATATCTGCTCAAAACTTTCTGTGCAGGTGCAGACAGTGGCACCCGACATGCCTGCATTGTCGTTTTCAGCCGGGCACTCTTTGGGCCGGAGCAGCACGCAGAAACACCTAGATTGAAGATAAGCGCCTTTTTGTCATTGACCGCGACCAACATTGAAGATGCACAAACTTCTTTCAATTCCGGCCGAACGGAAGGAGATATCTGCTCACAACTTTCTGTGCAGGTGCAGACAGTGGCACCCGACATGCCTGCGTTGTCGTTTTCCGCCGGGCACTCTTTGGGCCGGCGCAGCACGCAGAAACACCTAGATTGAAGATAAGCGCCTTTTGCCATTGACCGCGACGAACATAGAAGATGCACAAACTTCTTGCAATTCCGGCGGAATAGAAGGAGATATCTGCTCAAAACTTTCTGTGCAGGTGTAGACAGTGGCACTCGACATGCCTGCGTTGTCGTTTTCCGCCGGGCACTCTTTGGGCCGGCGCAGCACGCAGAAACACCTAGATTGAAGATAAGCGCCTTTTGCCATTGACCGCGACGAACATAGAAGATGCACAAACTTCTTGCAATCCCGGCCGAATGGAAGGAGATATCTGCTTAAAACTTTCTGTGCAAGTGTAGACAGTGGCACCCGACATGCCTGCGTTGTCGTTTTCCGCCGGGCACTCTTTGGGCCGGCGCAGCACGCAGAAACACCTAGATTGAAGATAAGCGCCTTTTGCCATTGACCGCGACGAACATAGAAGATGCACAAACATCTTGCAATTCCGGCCGAATGGAAGGAGATATCTGCTCAAAACTTTCTGAGCTGGTGCAGACAGTGGCACCCGACATGCCTGCGTTGTCGTTTTCAGCCGGGCACTCTTTGGGCCGGCGCAGCACGCAGAAACACCTAGATTGCAGATAAGGGCTTTTTGACATTGACCGTGACCAATATGGAAGATGCACAAACGTCTTGCAATTCCGGCCGAATGGAAGGAGATATCTGCTCACAACTTTCTGTGCAGGTGCAGAGAGTGGCACCCGACATGCCTGCGTTGTCGTTTTCAGCCGGGCACTCTTTGGGCCGGCGCAGCACGCAGAAACACCTAGATTGCAGATAAGGGCTTTTTGACATTGAACGTGACCAATATTGAAGATGCACAAACGTCTGGCAATTCCGGCCGAACGGAAGGAGATATCTGCTCACAGCTTTCTGTGCAGGTGTAGACAGTGGCACCCGACATGCCTGCATTGTCGTTTTCAGCCGGGCACTCTTTGGGCCGGAGCAGCACGCAGAAACACCTAGATTGAAGATAAGCGCCTTTTTGTCATTGACCGCGACCAACATTGAAGATGCACAAACTTCTTTCAATTCCGGCCGAAAGGAAGGAGATATCTGCTCACAACTTTCTGTGCAGGTGCAGACAGTGGCACCCGACATGCCTGCGTTGTCGTTTTCCGCCGGGCACTCTTTGGGCCGGCGCAGCACGCAGAAACACCTGGATTGAAGATAAGCGCCTTTTGCCATTGACCGCGACGAACATAGAAGATGCACAAACTTCTTGCAATTCCGGCGGAATAGAAGGAGATATCTGCTCAAAACTTTCTGTGCAGGTGTAGACAGTGGCACTCGACATGCCTGCGTTGTCGTTTTCCGCCGGGCACTCTTTGGGCCGGCGCAGCACGCAGAAACACCTAGATTGAAGATAAGCACCTTTTGCCATTGACCGCGACGAACATAGAAGATGCACAAACTTCTTGCAATCCCGGCCGAATGGAAGGAGATATCTGCTTAAAACTTTCTGTGCAAGTGTAGACAGTGGCACCCGACATGCCTGCGTTGTCGTTTTCCGCCGGGCACTCTTTGGGCCGGAGCAGCACGCAGAAACACCTAGATTGAAGATAAGCACCTTTTGCCATTGACCGCGACGAACATAGAAGATGCACAAACTTCTTGCAATTCCGGCCGAACGAAAGAAGATATCTGCTCTAAACATTCTGTGCAGGTGCAGACAGTGGCACCCGACATGCCTGCGTTGTCGTTTTCAGCCGGGCACTCTTTGGGCCGGAGCAGCACGCAGAAACACCTAGATTGAAGATAAGCGTCTTTTTGTCATTGACCGCGACCAACATTGAAGATGCACAAACTTCTTTCAATTCCGGCCGAACGGAAGGAGATATCTGCTCACAATTTTCTGTGCAGGTGTAGACAGTGGCACCCGACATGCCTGCGTTGTCGTTTTCCGCCGGGCACTCTTTGGGCCGGCGCAGCACGCAGAAACACCTAGATTGAAGATAAGCGCCTTTTGCCATTGACCGCGACGAACATAGAAGATGCACAAACTTCTTGCAATTCCGGCCGAATAGAAGGAGATATCTGCTCAAAACTTTCTGTGCAGTTGTAGACAGTGGCACTCGACATGCCTGCGTTGTCGTTTTCCGCCGGGCACTCTTTGGGCCGGAGCAGCACGCAGAAACACCTAGATTGAAGATAAGCGCCTTTTGCCATTGACCGCGACGAACATAGAAGATGCACAAACGTATTGCAATTCCGGCCGAATGGAAGGAGATATCTGCTCAAAACTTTCTGAGCTGGTGCAGACAGTGGCACCCGACATGCCTGCGTTGTCGTTTTCAGCCGGGCACTCATTGGGCCGGCGCAGCACGCAGAAACACCTAGATTCCAGATAAGGGCTTTTTGACATTGACCGTGACCAATATTGAAGATGCACAAACGTCTTGCAATTCCGGCTGAATGGAAGGAGATATCTGCTCACAACTTTCTGTGCAGGTGCAGACAGTGGCACCCGACATGCCTGCGTTGTCGTTTTCTGCCGGGCACTCTTTGGGCCGGCGCAGCACGCAGAAACACCTAGATTGAAGATAAGCGCCTTTTGCCATTGACCGCGACGAACATAGAAGATGCACAAACTTCTTGCAATCCCGGCCGAATGGAAGGAGATATCTGCTTAAAACTTTCTGTGCAAGTGTAGACAGTGGCACCCGACATGCGTGCGTTGTCGTTTTCCGCCGGGCACTCTTTGGGCCGGAGCAGCACGCAGAAACACCTAGATTGAAGATAAGCGCCTTTTGCCATTGACCGCGACGAACATAGAAGATGCACAAACTTCTTGCAATTCCGGCCGAACGAAAGAAGATATCTGCTCAAAACATTCTGTGCAGGTGCAGACAGTGGCACCCGACATGCCTGCGTTGTCGTTTTCAGCCGGGCACTCTTTGGGCCGGATCAGCACGCAGAAACACCTAGATTGAAGATAAGCGTCTTTTTGTCATTGACCGCGACCAACATTGAAGATGCACAAACTTCTTTCAATTCCGGCCGAACGGAAGGAGATATCTGCTCACAATTTTCTGTGCAGGTGTAGACAGTGGCACCCGACATGCCTGCGTTGTCGTTTTCCGCCGGGCACTCTTTGGGCCGGTGCAGCACGCAGAAACACCTAGATTGCAGATAAGGGCTTTTTGACATTGACCGTGACCAATATGGAAGATGCACAAACGTCTTGCAATTCCGGCCGAATGGAAGGAGATATCTGCTCACAACTTTCTGTGCAGGTGCAGAGAGTGGCACCCGACATGTCTGCGTTGTCGTTTTCAGCCGGGCACTCTTTGGGCCGGAGCAGCACGCTGAAACACCTAGATTGAAGATAAGCGCCTTTTTGTCATTGACCGCGACGAACATAGAAGATGCACAAACTTCTTGCAATTCCGGCCGAATGGAAGGAGATATCTGCTCAAAACTTTCTGTGCAGGTGTAGACAGTGGCACCCGACATGCCTGCGTTGTCGTTTTCCGCCGAGCACTGTTTGGGCCGGAGCAGCACGCAGAAACACCTAGATTGAAGATAAGCGCCTTTTGCCATTGACCGCGACGAACATAGAAGATGCACAAACTTCTTGCAATTACGGCCGAATGGAAGGAGATATCTGCTCAAAACTTTCTGTGCAGGTGCAGACAGTGGCACCCGACATGCCTGCGTTGTCGTTTTCAGCCGGGCACTCTTTGGGCCGGCGCAGCACGCCGAAACACCTAGATTGCAGATAAGAGCTTTTTGACATTGACCGTGACCAATATTGGAGATGCACAAACGTCTTGCAATTCCGGCCGAACGAAAGAAGATATCTGCTCAAAATATTCTGTGCAGGTGCAGGCAGTGGCACCCGACATGCCTGCGTTGTCGTTTTCAGCCGGGCACTCTTTGGGCCGGAGCAGCACGCAGAAACACCTAGATTGAAGATAAGCGCCTTTTTGTCATTGACCGCGACCAACATTGAAGATGCACAAACTTATTTCAATTCCGGCCGAACGGAAGGAGATATCTGCTCACAACTTTCTGTGCAGGTGCAGACAGTGGCACCCGACATGCCTGCGTTGTCGTTTTCCGCCGGGCACTCTTTGGGCCGGCGCAGCACGCAGAAACACCTAGATTGAAGATAAGCGCCTTTTGCCATTGACCGCGACGAACATAGAAGATGCACAAACTTCTTGCAATTCCGGCCGAATAGAAGGAGATATCTGCTCAAAACTTTCTGTGCAGGTGTAGACAGTGGCACTCGACATGCCTGCGTTGTCGTTTTCCGCCGGGCACTCTTTGGGCCGGAGCAGCACGCAGAAACACCTAGATTGAAGATAAGCGCCTTTTGCCATTGACCGCGACGAACATAGAAGATGCACAAACATCTTGCAATTCCGGCCGAATAAAAGGAGATATCTGCTCAAAACTTTCTGTGCAGGTGCAGAGAGTGGCACCCGACATGCCTGCGTTGTCGTTTTCAGCCGGGCACTCTTTGGGCCGGCGCAGCACGCAGAAACACCTAGATTGAAGATAAGGGCTTTTTGACATTGACCGTGACCAATATTAAAGATGCACAAACGTCTTGCAATTCCGGCCGAACGAAAGAAGATATCTGCTCAAAACTTTCTGTGCAGGTGCAGACAGTGGCACCCGACATGCCTGCATTGTCGTTTTCAGCCGGGCACTCTTTGGGCCGGAGCAGCACGCAGAAACACCTAGATTGAAGATAAGCGCCTTTTTGTCATTGACCGCGACCAACATTGAAGATGCACAAACTTCTTTCAATTCCGGCCGAACGGAAGGAGATATCTGCTCACAACTTTCTGTGCAGGTGCAGACAGTGGCACCCGACATGCCTGCGTTGTCGTTTTCCGCCGGGCACTCTTTGGGCCGGCGCAGCACGCAGAAACACCTAGATTGAAGATAAGCGCCTTTTGCCATTGACCGCGACGAACATAGAAGATGCACAAACTTCTTGCAATTCCGGCGGAATAGAAGGAGATATCTGCTCAAAACTTTCTGTGCAGGTGTAGACAGTGGCACTCGACATGCCTGCGTTGTCGTTTTCCGCCGGGCACTCTTTGGGCCGGCGCAGCACGCAGAAACACCTAGATTGAAGATAAGCGCCTTTTGCCATTGACCGCGACGAACATTGAAGATGCACAAACATCTTGCAATTCCGGCCGAATGGAAGGAGATATCTGCTCAAAACTTTCTGAGCTGGTGCAGACAGTGGCACCCGACATGTCTGCGTTGTCGTTTTCAGCCGGGCACTCTTTGGGCCGGCGCAGCACGCAGAAACACCTAGATTCCAGATAAAGGCTTTTTGACATTGACCGTGACCAATATTGAAGATGCACAAACGTCTTGCAATTCCGGCTGAATGGAAGGAGATATCTGCTCACAACTTTCTGTGCAGGTGCAGACAGTGGCACCCGACATGCCTGCGTTGTCGTTTTCTGCCCGGCACTCTTTGGGCCGGCTCAGCACGCAGAAACACCTAGATTGAAGATAAGCGCCTTTTGCCATTGACCGCGACGAACATAGAAGATGCACAAACTTCTTGCAATCCCGGCCGAATGGAAAGAGATATCTGCTTAAAACTTTCTGTGCAAGTGTAGACAGTGGCACCCGACATGCGTGCGTTGTCGTTTTCCGCCGGGCACTCTTTGGGCCGGAGCAGCACGCAGAAACACCTAGATTGAAGATAAGCGCCTTTTGCCATTGACCGCGACGAACATAGAAGATGCACAAACTTCTTGCAATTCCGGCCGAACGAAAGAAGATATCTGCTCAAAACATTCTGTGCAGGTGCAGACAGTGGCACCCGACATGCCTGCGTTGTCGTTTTCAGCCGGGCACTCTTTGGGCCGGATCAGCACGCAGAAACACCTAGATTGAAGATAAGCGTCTTTTTGTCATTGACCGCGACCAACATTGAAGATGCACAAACTTCTTTCAATTCCGGCCGAACGGAAGGAGATATCTGCTCACAATTTTCTGTGCAGGTGTAGACAGTGGCACCCGACATGCCTGCGTTGTCGTTTTCCGCCGGGCACTCTTTGGGCCGGTGCAGCACGCAGAAACACCTAGATTGCAGATAAGGGCTTTTTGACATTGACCGTGACCAATATGGAAGATGCACAAACGTCTTGCAATTCCGGCCGAATGGAAGGAGATATCTGCTCACAACTTTCTGTGCAGGTGCAGAGAGTGGCACCCGACATGCCTGCGTTGTCGTTTTCAGCCGGGCACTCTTTGGGCCGGAGCAGCACGCTGAAACACCTAGATTGAAGATAAGCGCCTTTTTGTCATTGACCGCGACGAACATAGAAGATGCACAAACTTCTTGCAATTCCGGCCGAATGGAAGGAGATATCTGCTCAAAACTTTCTGTGCAGGTGTAGACAGTGGCACCCGACATGCCTGCGTTGTCGTTTTCCGCCGAGCACTGTTTGGGCCGGAGCAGCACGCAGAAACACCTAGATTGAAGATAAGCGCCTTTTGCCATTGACCGCGACGAACATAGAAGATGCACAAACATCTTGCAATTCCGGCCGAATGGAAGGAGATATCTGCTCAAAACTTTCTGAGCTGGTGCAGACAGTGGCACCCGACATGCCTGCGTTGTCGTTTTCAGCCGGGCACTCTTTGGGCCGGCGCAGTACGCAGAAACACCTAGATTGCAGATAAGGGCTTTTTGACATTGACCGTGACCAATATTGAAGATGCACAAACGTCTTGCAATTCCGGCCGAATGAAAGAAGATATCTGCTCAAAACTTTCTGTGCAGGTGCAGACAGTGGCACCCGACATGCCTGCGTTGTCGTTTTCAGCCGGGCACTCTTTGGGCCGGAGCAGCACGCAGAAACACCAAGATTGAAGATAAGCGCCTTTTGCCATTGACCGCGACGAACATAGAAGATGCACAAACTTCTTGCAATCCCGGCCGAATGGAAGGAGATATCTGCTCAAAACTTTCTGTGCAAGTGTAGACAGTGGCACCCGACATGCCTGCGTTGTCGTTTTCCGCCTAGCACTCTTTGGGCTGGAGCAGCACGCAGAAACACCTAGATTGAAGATAAGCGCCTTTTGCCATTGACCGCGACGAACATAGAAGATGCACAAACTTCTTGCAATCCCGGCCGAATGGAAGGAGATATCTGCTCAAAACTTTCTGTGCAAGTGCAGACAGTGGCACCCGACATGCCTGCGTTGTCGTTTTCCGCCGGGCACTCTTTGGGCCGGCGCAGCACGCAGAAACACCTAGATTGAAGATAAGCGCCTTTTGCCATTGACCGCGACGAACATAGAAGATGCACAAACTTCTTGCAATTACGGCCGAATGGAAGGAGATATCTGCTCAAAACTTTCTGTGCAGGTGCAGACAGTGGCACCCGACATGCCTGCGTTGTCGTTTTCAGCCGGGCACTCTTTGGGCCGGCGCAGCACGCCGAAACACCTAGATTGCAGATAAGAGCTTTTTGACATTGACCGTGACCAATATTGGAGATGCACAAACGTCTTGCAATTCCGGCCGAACGAAAGAAGATATCTGCTCAAAACATTCTGTGCAGGTGCAGACAGTGGCACCCGACATGCCTGCGTTGTCGTTTTCAGCCGGGCACTCTTTGGGCCGGAGCAGCACGCAGAAACACCTAGATTGAAGATAAGCGCCTTTTTGTCATTGACCGCGACCAACATTGAAGATGCACAAACTTATTTCAATTCCGGCCGAACGGAAGGAGATATCTGCTCACAACTTTCTGTGCAGGTGCAGACAGTGGCACCCGACATGCCTGCGTTGTCGTTTTCCGCCGGGCACTCTTTGGGCCGGCGCAGCACGCAGAAACACCTAGATTGAAGATAAGCGCCTTTTGCCATTGACCGCGACGAACATAGAAGATGCACAAACTTCTTGCAATTCCGGCCGAATAGAAGGAGATATCTGCTCAAAACTTTCTGTGCAGGTGTAGACAGTGGCACTCGACATGCCTGCGTTGTCGTTTTCCGCCGGGCACTCTTTGGGCCGGAGCAGCACGCAGAAACACCTAGATTGAAGATAAGCTCCTTTTGCCATTGACCGCGACGAACATAGAAGATGCACAAACATCTTGCAATTCCGGCCGAATATAAGGAGATATCTGCTCAAAACTTTCTGTGCAGGTGCAGAGAGTGGCACCCGACATGCCTGCGTTGTCGTTTTCAGCCGGGCACTCTTTGGGCCGGCGCAGCACGCAGAAACACCTAGATTGAAGATAAGGGCTTTTTGACATTGACCGTGACCAATATTAAAGATGCACAAACGTCTTGCAATTCCGGCCGAACGAAAGAAGATATCTGCTCAAAACTTTCTGTGCAGGTGCAGACAGTGGCACCCGACATGCCTGCATTGTCGTTTTCAGCCGGGCACTCTTTGGGCCGGAGCAGCACGCAGAAACACCTAGATTGAAGATAAGCGCCTTTTTGTCATTGACCGCGACCAACATTGAAGATGCACAAACTTCTTTCAATTCCGGCCGAACGGAAGGAGATATCTGCTCACAACTTTCTGTGCAGGTGCAGACAGTGGCACCCGACATGCCTGCGTTGTCGTTTTCCGCCGGGCACTCTTTGGGCCGGCGCAGCACGCAGAAACACCTAGATTGAAGATAAGCGCCTTTTGCCATTGACCGCGACGAACATAGAAGATGCACAAACTTCTTGCAATTCCGGCGGAATAGAAGGAGATATCTGCTCAAAACTTTCTGTGCAGGTGTAGACAGTGGCACTCGACATGCCTGCGTTGTCGTTTTCCGCCGGGCACTCTTTGGGCCGGCGCAGCACGCAGAAACACCTAGATTGAAGATAAGCGCCTTTTGCCATTGACCGCGACGAACATAGAAGATGCACAAACATCTTGCAATTCCGGCCGAATGGAAGGAGATATCTGCTCAAAACTTTCTGAGCTGGTGCAGACAGTGGCACCCGACATGCCTGCGTTGTCGTTTTCAGCCGGGCACTCTTTGGGCCGGCGCAGCACGCAGAAACACCTAGATTGCAGATAAGGGCTTTTTGACATTGACCTTGACCAATATGGAAGATGCACAAACGTCTTGCAATTCCGGCCGAATGGAAGGAGATATCTGCTCACAACTTTCTGTGCAGGTGCAGAGAGTGGCACCCGACATGCCTGCGTTGTCGTTTTCAGCCGGGCACTCTTTGGGCCGGCGCAAGCACGCAGAAACACCTAGATTGCAGATAAGGGCTTTTTGACATTGAACGTGACCAATATTGAAGATGCACAAACGTCTGGCAATTCCGGCCGAACGGAAGGAGATATCTGCTCACAGTTTTCTGTGCAGGTGTAGACAGTGGCACCCGACATGCCTGCGTTGTCGTTTTCCGCCGGGCACTCTTTGGGCCGGCGCAGCACGCAGAAAAACCTAGATTGAAGATAAGCGCCTTTTGCCATTGACCGCGACGAACATAGAAGATGCACAAACTTCTTGCAATTCCGGCCGAATGGAAGGAGATATCTGCTCAAAACTTTCTGAGCTGGTGCAGACAGTGGCACCCGACATGACTGCGTTGTCGTTTTCAGCCGGGCACTCTTTGGGCCGGCGCAGCACGCAGAAACACCTAGATTGCAGATAATGGCTTTTTGACATTGAGAGTGATCAATATTGAAGATGCACAAACGTCTTGAAATTCCGGCCGAACGAAAGAAGATATCTGCTCAAAACATTCTGTGCAGGTGCAGACAGTGGCACCCGATATGCCTGCATTGTCGTTTTCAGCCGGGCACTCTTTGGGCCGGAGCAGCACGCAGAAACACCTAGATTGAAGATAAGCGCCTTTTTGTCATTGACCGCGACCAACATTGAAGATGCACAAACTTCTTTCAATTCCGGCCGAACGAAAGAAGATATCTGCTCAAAACATTCTGTGCAGGTGCAGACAGTGGCACCCGACATGCCTGCGTTGTCGTTTTCAGCCGGGCACTCTTTGGGCCGGAGCAGCACGCAGAAACACCTAGATTGAAGATAAGCGTCTTTTTGTCATTGACCGCGACCAACATTGAAGATGCACAAACTTCTTGCAATTCCGGCCGAATGGAAGGAGATATCTGCTCAAAACTGTCTGAGCTGGTGCAGACAGTGGCACCCGACATGCCTGCGTTGTCGTTTTCAGCCGGGCACTCTTTGGGCCGGCGCAGCACGCAGAAACACCTAGATTGCAGATAAGGGCTTTTTGACATTGACCGTGACCAATATTGAAGATGCACAAACGTCTTGCAATTCCGGCCGAATGAAAGAAGATATCTGCTCAAAACTTTCTGTGCAGGTGCAGACAGTGGCACCCGACATGCCTGCGTTGTCGTTTTCCGCCGGGCACTCTTTGGGCCGGAGCAGCACGCAGAAACACCTAGATTGAAGATAAGCGCCTTTTGCCATTGACCGCGACGAACATAGAAGATGCACAAACTTCTTGCAATTCCGGCCGAACGGAAGGAGATATCTGCTCAAATCTTTCTGAGCTGGTGCAGACAGTGGCACCCGACATGCCTGCGTTGTCGTTTTCAGCCGGGCACTCTTTGGGCCGGCGCAGCACGCAGAAACACCTAGATTGAAGATAAGCGTCTTTTGCCATTGACCGTGAACAATATTGAAGATGCACAAACGTCTGGCAATTCCGGCCGAACGGAAGGAGATATCTGCTCACAGTTTTCTGTGCAGGTGTAGACAGTGGCACTCGACATGCCTGCGTTGTCGTTTTCCGCCGGGCACTCTTTGGGCCGGAGCAGCACGCAGAAACACCTAGATTGAAGATAAGCGCCTTTTGCCATTGACCGCGACGAACATAGAAGATGCACAAACGTCTTGCAATTCCGGCCGAATGGAAGGAGATATCTGCTCAAAACTTTCTGAGCTGGTGCAGACAGTGGCACCCGACATGCCTGCGTTGTCGTTTTCAGCCGGGCACTCATTGGGCCGGCGCAGCAAGCAGAAACACCTAGATTCCAGATAAGGGCTTTTTTGACATTGACCGTGACCAATATTGAAGATGCACAAACGTCTTGCAATTCCGGCTGAATGTAAGGAGATATCTGCTCACAACTTTCTGTGCAGGTGCAGACAGTGGCACCCGACATGCCTGCGTTGTCGTTTTCTGCCGGGCACTCTTTGGGCCGGCGCAGCACGCAGAAACACCTAGATTGAAGATAAGCGCCTTTTGCCATTGACCGCGACGAACATAGAAGATGCACAAACTTCTTGCAATCCCGGCCGAATGGAAGGAGATATCTGCTTAAAACTTTCTGTGCAAGTGTAGACAGTGGCACCCGACATGCCTGCGTTGTCGTGTTCCGCCGGGCACTCTTTGGGCCGGAGCAGCACGCAGAAACACCTAGATTGAAGATAAGCGCCTTTTGCCATTGACCGCGACGAACATAGAAGATGCACAAACTTCTTGCAATTCCGGCCGAACGAAAGAAGATATCTGCTCAAAACATTCTGTGCAGGTGCAGACAGTGGCACCCGACATGCCTGCGTTGTCGTTTTCAGCCGGGCACTCTTTGGGCCGGATCAGCACGCAGAAACACCTAGATTGAAGATAAGCGTCTTTTTGTCATTGACCGCGACCAACATTGAAGATGCACAAACTTCTTTCAATTCCGGCCGAACGGAAGGAGATATCTGCTCACAATTTTCTGTGCAGGTGTAGACAGTGGCACCCGACATGCCTGCGTTGTCGTTTTCCGCCGGGCACTCTTTGGGCCGGTGCAGCACGCAGAAACACCTAGATTGCAGATAAGGGCTTTTTGACATTGACCGTGACCAATATGGAAGATGCACAAACGTCTTGCAATTCCGGCCGAATGGAAGGAGATATCTGCTCACAACTTTCTGTGCAGGTGCAGAGAGTGGCACCCGACATGCCTGCGTTGTCGTTTTCAGCCGGGCACTCTTTGGGCCGGAGCAGCACGCTGAAACACCTAGATTGAAGATAAGCGCCTTTTTGTCATTGACCGCGACGAACATAGAAGATGCACAAACTTCTTGCAATTCCGGCCGAATGGAAGGAGATATCTGCTCAAAACTTTCTGTGCAGGTGTAGACAGTGGCACCCGACATGCCTGCGTTGTCGTTTTCCGCCGAGCACTGTTTGGGCCGGAGCAGCACGCAGAAACACCTAGATTGAAGATAAGCGCCTTTTGCCATTGACCGCGACGAACATAGAAGATGCACAAACATCTTGCAATTCCGGCCGAATGGAAGGAGATATCTGCTCAAAACTTTCTGAGCTGGTGCAGACAGTGGAACCCGACATGCCTGCGTTGTCGTTTTCAGCCGGGCACTCTTTGGGCCGGCGCAGTACGCAGAAACACCTAGATTGCAGATAAGGGCTTTTTGACATTGACCGTGACCAATATTGAAGATGCACAAACGTCTTGCAATTCCGGCCGAATGAAAGAAGATATCTGCTCAAAACTTTCTGTGCAGGTGCAGACAGTGGCACCCGACATGCCTGCGTTGTCGTTTTCAGCCGGGCACTCTTTGGGCCGGAGCAGCACGCAGAAACACCTAGATTGAAGATAAGCGCCTTTTGCCATTGACCGCGACGAACATAGAAGATGCACAAACTTCTTGCAATCCCGGCCGAATGGAAGGAGATATCTGCTCAAAACTTTCTGTGCAAGTGTAGACAGTGGCACCCGACATGCCTGCGTTGTCGTTTTCCGCCTAGCACTCTTTGGGCTGGAGCAGCACGCAGAAACACCTAGATTGAAGATAAGCGCCTTTTGCCATTGACCGCGACGAACATAGAAGATGCACAAACTTCTTGCAATCCCGGCCGAATGGAAGGAGATATCTGCTCAAAACTTTCTGTGCAAGTGCAGACAGTGGCACCCGACATGCCTGCGTTGTCGTTTTCCGCCGGGCACTCTTTGGGCCGGCGCAGCACGCAGAAACACCTAGATTGAAGATAAGCGCCTTTTGCCATTGACCGCGACGAACATAGAAGATGCACAAACATCTTGCAATTCCGGCCGAATAAAAGGAGATATCTGCTCAAAACTTTCTGTGCAGGTGCAGAGAGTGGCACCCGACATGCCTGCGTTGTCGTTTTCAGCCGGGCACTCTTTTGGCCGGCGCAGCACGCAGAAACACCTAGATTGAAGATAAGGGCTTTTTGACATTGACCGTGACCAATATTAAAGATGCACAAACGTCTTGCAATTCCGGCCGAACGAAAGAAGATATCTGCTCAAAACTTTCTGTGCAGGTGCAGACAGTGGCACCCGACATGCCTGCATTGTCGTTTTCAGCCGGGCACTCTTTGGGCCGGAGCAGCACGCAGAAACACCTAGATTGAAGATAAGCGCCTTTTTGTCATTGACCGCGACCAACATTGAAGATGCACAAACTTCTTTCAATTCCGGCCGAAAGGAAGGAGATATCTGCTCACAACTTTCTGTGCAGGTGCAGACAGTGGCACCCGACATGCCTGCGTTGTCGTTTTCCGCCGGGCACTCTTTGGGCCGGAGCAGCACGCAGAAACACCTAGATTGAAGATAAGCGCCTTTTGCCATTGACCGCGACGAACATAGAAGATGCACAAACTTCTTGCAATTCCGGCGGAATAGAAGGAGATATCTGCTCAAAACTTTCTGTGCAGGTGTAGACAGTGGCACTCGACATGCCTGCGTTGTCGTTTTCCGCCGGGCACTCTTTGGGCCGGCGCAGCACGCAGAAACACCTAGATTGAAGATAAGCACCTTTTGCCATTGACCGCGACGAACATAGAAGATGCACAAACTTCTTGCAATCCCGGCCGAATGGAAGGAGATATCTGCTTAAAACTTTCTGTGCAAATGTAGACAGTGGCACCCGACATGCCTGCGTTGTCGTTTTCCGCCGGGCACTCTTTGGGCCGGAGCAGCACGCAGAAACACATAGATTGAAGATAAGCGCCTTTTGCCATTGACCGCGACGAACATAGAAGATGCACAAACTTCTTGCAATTCCGGCCGAACGAAAGAAGATATCTGCTCAAAACATTCTGTGCAGGTGCAGACAGTGGCACCCGACATGCCTGCGTTGTCGTTTTCAGCCGGGCACTCTTTGGGCCGGAGCAGCACGCAGAAACACCTAGATTGAAGATAAGCGTCTTTTTGTCATTGACCGCGACCAACATTGAAGATGCACAAACTTCTTTCAATTCCGGCCGAACGGAAGGAGATATCTGCTCACATATTTCTGTGCAGGTGTAGACAGTGGCACCCGACATGCCTGCGTTGTCGTTTTCCGCCGGGCACTCTTTGGGCCGGCGCAGCACGCAGAAACACCTAGATTGAAGATAAGCGCCTTTTGCCATTGACCGCGACGAACATAGAAGATGCACAAACTTCTTGCAATTCCGGCCGAATAGAAGGAGATATCTGCTCAAAACTTTCTGTGCAGTTGTAGACAGTGGCACTCGACATGCCTGCGTTGTCGTTTTCCGCCGGGCACTCTTTGGGCCGGAGCAGCACGCAGAAACACCTAGATTGAAGATAAGCGCCTTTTGCCATTGACCGCAACGAACATAGAAGATGCACAAACGTCTTGCAATTCCGGCCGAATGGAAGGAGATATCTGCTCAAAACTTTCTGAGCTGGTGCAGACAGTGGCACCCGACATGCCTGCGTTGTCGTTTTCAGCCGGGCACTCATTGGGCCGGCGCAGCACGCAGAAACACCTAGATTCCAGATAAGGGCTTTTTGACATTGACCGTGACCAATATTGAAGATGCACAAACGTCTTGCAATTCCGGCTGAATGGAAGGAGATATCTGCTCACAACTTTCTGTGCAGGTGCAGACAGTGGCACCCGACATGCCTGCGTTGTCGTTTTCTGCCGGGCACTCTTTGGGCCGGCGCAGCACGCAGAAACACCTAGATTGAAGATAAGCGCCTTTTGCCATTGACCGCGACGAACATAGAAGATGCACAAACTTCTTGCAATCCCGGCCGAATGGAAGGAGATATCTGCTCAAAACTTTCTGTGCAAGTGCAGACAGTGGCACCCGACATGCCTGCGTTGTCGTTTTCCGCCGGGCACTCTTTGGGCCGGCGCAGCACGCAGAAACACCTAGATTGAAGATAAGCGCCTTTTGCCATTGACCGCGACGAACATAGAAGATGCACAAACTTCTTGCAATTCCGGCCGAATGGAAGGAGATATCTGCTCAAAACTTTCTGTGCAGGTGCAGACAGTGGCACCCGACATGCCTGCGTTGTCGTTTTCAGCCGGGCACTCTTTGGGCCGGCGCAGCACGCCGAAACACCTAGATTGCAGATAAGAGCTTTTTGACATTGACCGTGACCAATATTGGAGATGCACAAACGTCTTGCAATTCCGGCCGAACGAAAGAAGATATCTGCTCAAAACATTCTGTGCAGGTGCAGACAGTGGCACCCGACATGCCTGCGTTGTCGTTTTCAGCCGGGCACTCTTTGGGCCGGAGCAGCACGCAGAAACACCTAGATTGAAGATAAGCGCCTTTTTGTCATTGACCGCGACCAACATTGAAGATGCACAAACTTATTTCAATTCCGGCCGAACGGAAGGAGATATCTGCTCACAACTTTCTGTGCAGGTGCAGACAGTGGCACCCGACATGCCTGCGTTGTCGTTTTCCGCCGGGCACTCTTTGGGCCGGCGCAGCACGCAGAAACACCTAGATTGAAGATAAGCGCCTTTTGCCATTGACCGCGACGAACATAGAAGATGCACAAACTTCTTGCAATTCCGGCCGAATAGAAGGAGATATCTGCTCAAAACTTTCTGTGCAGGTGTAGACAGTGGCACTCGACATGCCTGCGTTGTCGTTTTCCGCCGGGCACTCTTTGGGCCGGAGCAGCACGCAGAAACACCTAGATTGAAGATAAGCGCCTTTTGCCATTGACCGCGACGAACATAGAAGATGCACAAACATCTTGCAATTCCGGCCGAATAAAAGGAGATATCTGCTCAAAACTTTCTGTGCAGGTGCAGAGAGTGGCACCCGACATGCCTGCGTTGTCGTTTTCAGCCGGGCACTCTTTTGGCCGGCGCAGCACGCAGAAACACCTAGATTGAAGATAAGGGCTTTTTGACATTGACCGTGACCAATATTAAAGATGCACAAACGTCTTGCAATTCCGGCCGAACGAAAGAAGATATCTGCTCAAAACTTTCTGTGCAGGTGCAGACAGTGGCACCCGACATGCCTGCATTGTCGTTTTCAGCCGGGCACTCTTTGGGCCGGAGCAGCACGCAGAAACACCTAGATTGAAGATAAGCGCCTTTTTGTCATTGACCGCGACCAACATTGAAGATGCACAAACTTCTTTCAATTCCGGCCGAACGGAAGGAGATATCTGCTCACAACTTTCTGTGCAGGTGCAGACAGTGGCACCCGACATGCCTGCGTTGTCGTTTTCCGCCGGGCACTCTTTGGGCCGGCGCAGCACGCAGAAACACCTAGATTGAAGATAAGCGCCTTTTGCCATTGACCGCGACGAACATAGAAGATGCACAAACTTCTTGCAATTCCGGCGGAATAGAAGGAGATATCTGCTCAAAACTTTCTGTGCAGGTGTAGACAGTGGCACTCGACATGCCTGCGTTGTCGTTTTCCGCCGGGCACTCTTTGGGCCGGCGCAGCACGCAGAAACACCTAGATTGAAGATAAGCGCCTTTTGCCATTGACCGCGACGAACATAGAAGATGCACAAACTTCTTGCAATCCCGGCCGAATGGAAGGAGATATCTGCTTAAAACTTTCTGTGCAAGTGTAGACAGTGGCACCCGACATGCCTGCGTTGTCGTTTTCCGCCGGGCACTCTTTGGGCCGGCGCAGCACGCAGAAACACCTAGATTGAAGATAAGCGCCTTTTGCCATTGACCGCGACGAACATAGAAGATGCACAAACATCTTGCAATTCCGGCCGAATGGAAGGAGATATCTGCTCAAAACTTTCTGAGCTGGTGCAGACAGTGGCACCCGACATGCCTGCGTTGTCGTTTTCAGCCGGGCACTCTTTGGGCCGGCGCAGCACGCAGAAACACCTAGATTGCAGATAAGGGCTTTTTGACATTGACCGTGACCAATATGGAAGATGCACAAACGTCTTGCAATTCCGGCCGAATGGAAGGAGATATCTGCTCACAACTTTCTGTGCAGGTGCAGAGAGTGGCACCCGACATGTCTGCGTTGTCGTTTTCAGCCGGGCACTCTTTGGGCCGGAGCAGCACGCTGAAACACCTAGATTGAAGATAAGCGCCTTTTTGTCATTGACCGCGACGAACATAGAAGATGCACAAACTTCTTGCAATTCCGGCCGAATGGAAGGAGATATCTGCTCAAAACTTTCTGTGCAGGTGTAGACAGTGGCACCCGACATGCCTGCGTTTTCGTTTTCCGCCGAGCACTGTTTGGGCCGGAGCAGCACGCAGAAACACCTAGATTGAAGATAAGCGCCTTTTGCCATTGACCGCGACGAACATAGAAGATGCACAAACATCTTGCAATTCCGGCCGAATGGAAGGAGATATCTGCTCAAAACTTTCTGAGCTGGTGCAGACAGTGGCACCCGACATGCCTGCGTTGTCGTTTTCAGCCGGGCAATCTTTGGGCCGGCGCAGTACGCAGAAACACCTAGATTGCAGATAAGGGCTTTTTGACATTGACCGTGACCAATATTGAAGATGCACAAACGTCTTGCAATTCCGGCCGAATGAAAGAAGATATCTGCTCAAAACTTTCTGTGCAGGTGCAGACAGTGGCACCCGACATGCCTGCGTTGTCGTTTTCAGCCGGGCACTCTTTGGGCCACGCAGAAACACCAGAAACGCAGAAACACCAAGATTGAAGATAAGCGCCTTTTGCCATTGACCGCGACGAACATAGAAGATGCACAAACTTCTTGCAATCCCGGCCGAATGGAAGGAGATATCTGCTCAAAACTTTCTGTGCAAGTGTAGACAGTGGCACCCGACATGCCTGCGTTGTCGTTTTCCGCCTAGCACTCTTTGGGCTGGAGCAGCACGCAGAAACACCTAGATTGAAGATAAGCGCCTTTTGCCATTGACCGCGACGAACATAGAAGATGCACAAACTTCTTGCAATCCCGGCCGAATGGAAGGAGATATCTGCTCAAAACTTTCTGTGCAAGTGCAGACAGTGGCACCCGACATGCCTGCGTTGTCGTTTTCCGCCGGGCACTCTTTGGGCCGGCGCAGCACGCAGAAACACCTAGATTGAAGATAAGCGCCTTTTGCCATTGACCGCGACGAACATAGAAGATGCACAAACTTCTTGCAATTACGGCCGAATGGAAGGAGATATCTGCTCAAAACTTTCTGTGCAGGTGCAGACAGTGGCACCCGACATGCCTGCGTTGTCGTTTTCAGCCGGGCACTCTTTGGGCCGGCGCAGCACGCCGAAACACCTAGATTGCAGATAAGAGCTTTTTGACATTGACCGTGACCAATATTGGAGATGCACAAACGTCTTGCAATTCCGGCCGAACGAAAGAAGATATCTGCTCAAAATATTCTGTGCAGGTGCAGGCAGTGGCACCCGACATGCCTGCGTTGTCGTTTTCAGCCGGGCACTCTTTGGGCCGGAGCAGCACGCAGAAACACCTAGATTGAAGATAAGCGCCTTTTTGTCATTGACCGCGACCAACATTGAAGATGCACAAACTTATTTCAATTCCGGCCGAACGGAAGGAGATATCTGCTCACAACTTTCTGTGCAGGTGCAGACAGTGGCACCCGACATGCCTGCGTTGTCGTTTTCCGCCGGGCACTCTTTGGGCCGGCGCAGCACGCAGAAACACCTAGATTGAAGATAAGCGCCTTTTGCCATTGACCGCGACGAACATAGAAGATGCACAAACTTCTTGCAATTCCGGCCGAATAGAAGGAGATATCTGCTCAAAACTTTCTGTGCAGGTGTAGACAGTGGCACTCGACATGCCTGCGTTGTCGTTTTCCGCCGGGCACTCTTTGGGCCGGAGCAGCACGCAGAAACACCTAGATTGAAGATAAGCGCCTTTTGCCATTGACCGCGACGAACATAGAAGATGCACAAACATCTTGCAATTCCGGCCGAATAAAAGGAGATATCTGCTCAAAACTTTCTGTGCAGGTGCAGAGAGTGGCACCCGACATGCCTGCGTTGTCGTTTTCAGCCGGGCACTCTTTGGGCCGGCGCAGCACGCAGAAACACCTAGATTGAAGATAAGGGCTTTTTGACATTGACCGTGACCAATATTAAAGATGCACAAACGTCTTGCAATTCCGGCCGAACGAAAGAAGATATCTGCTCAAAACTTTCTGTGCAGGTGCAGACAGTGGCACCCGACATGCCTGCATTGTCGTTTTCAGCCGGGCACTCTTTGGGCCGGAGCAGCACGCAGAAACACCTAGATTGAAGATAAGCGCCTTTTTGTCATTGACCGCGACCAACATTGAAGATGCACAAACTTCTTTCAATTCCGGCCGAACGGAAGGAGATATCTGCTCACAACTTTCTGTGCAGGTGCAGACAGTGGCACCCGACATGCCTGCGTTGTCGTTTTCCGCCGGGCACTCTTTGGGCCGGCGCAGCACGCAGAAACACCTAGATTGAAGATAAGCGCCTTTTGCCATTGACCGCGACGAACATAGAAGATGCACAAACTTCTTGCAATTCCGGCGGAATAGAAGGAGATATCTGCTCAAAACTTTCTGTGCAGGTGTAGACAGTGGCACTCGACATGCCTGCGTTGTCGTTTTCCGCCGGGCACTCTTTGGGCCGGCGCAGCACGCAGAAACACCTAGATTGAAGATAAGCGCCTTTTGCCACTGACCGCGACGAACATAGAAGATGCACAAACATCTTGCAATTCCGGCCGAATGGAAGGAGATATCTGCTCAAAACTTTCTGAGCTGGTGCAGACAGTGGCACCCGACATGTCTGCGTTGTCGTTTTCAGCCGGGCACTCTTTGGGCCGGCGCAGCACGCAGAAACACCTAGATTCCAGATAAAGGCTTTTTGACATTGACCGTGACCAATATTGAAGATGCACAAACGTCTTGCAATTCCGGCTGAATGGAAGGAGATATCTGCTCACAACTTTCTGTGCAGGTGCAGACAGTGGCACCCGACATGCCTGCGTTGTCGTTTTCTGCCCGGCACTCTTTGGGCCGGCTCAGCACGCAGAAACACCTAGATTGAAGATAAGCGCCTTTTGCCATTGACCGCGACGAACATAGAAGATGCACAAACTTCTTGCAATCCCGGCCGAATGGAAAGAGATATCTGCTTAAAACTTTCTGTGCAAGTGTAGACAGTGGCACCCGACATGCGTGCGTTGTCGTTTTCCGCCGGGCACTCTTTGGGCCGGAGCAGCACGCAGAAACACCTAGATTGAAGATAAGCGCCTTTTGCCATTGACCGCGACGAACATAGAAGATGCACAAACTTCTTGCAATTCCGGCCGAACGAAAGAAGATATCTGCTCAAAACATTCTGTGCAGGTGCAGACAGTGGCACCCGACATGCCTGCGTTGTCGTTTTCAGCCGGGCACTCTTTGGGCCGGATCAGCACGCAGAAACACCTAGATTGAAGATAAGCGTCTTTTTGTCATTGACCGCGACCAACATTGAAGATGCACAAACTTCTTTCAATTCCGGCCGAACGGAAGGAGATATCTGCTCACAATTTTCTGTGCAGGTGTAGACAGTGGCACCCGACATGCCTGCGTTGTCGTTTTCCGCCGGGCACTCTTTGGGCCGGTGCAGCACGCAGAAACACCTAGATTGCAGATAAGGGCTTTTTGACATTGACCGTGACCAATATGGAAGATGCACAAACGTCTTGCAATTCCGGCCGAATGGAAGGAGATATCTGCTCACAACTTTCTGTGCAGGTGCAGAGAGTGGCACCCGACATGCCTGCGTTGTCGTTTTCAGCCGGGCACTCTTTGGGCCGGAGCAGCACGCTGAAACACCTAGATTGAAGATAAGCGCCTTTTTGTCATTGACCGCGACGAACATAGAAGATGCACAAACTTCTTGCAATTCCGGCCGAATGGAAGGAGATATCTGCTCAAAACTTTCTGTGCAGGTGTAGACAGTGGCACCCGACATGCCTGCGTTGTCGTTTTCCGCCGAGCACTGTTTGGGCCGGAGCAGCACGCAGAAACACCTAGATTGAAGATAAGCGCCTTTTGCCATTGACCGCGACGAACATAGAAGATGCACAAACATCTTGCAATTCCGGCCGAATGGAAGGAGATATCTGCTCAAAACTTTCTGAGCTGGTGCAGACAGTGGCACCCGACATGCCTGCGTTGTCGTTTTCAGCCGGGCACTCTTTGGGCCGGCGCAGTACGCAGAAACACCTAGATTGCAGATAAGGGCTTTTTGACATTGACCGTGACCAATATTGAAGATGCACAAACGTCTTGCAATTCCGGCCGAATGAAAGAAGATATCTGCTCAAAACTTTCTGTGCAGGTGCAGACAGTGGCACCCGACATGCCTGCGTTGTCGTTTTCAGCCGGGCACTCTTTGGGCCGGAGCAGCACGCAGAAACACCAAGATTGAAGATAAGCGCCTTTTGCCATTGACCGCGACGAACATAGAAGATGCACAAACTTCTTGCAATCCCGGCCGAATGGAAGGAGATATCTGCTCAAAACTTTCTGTGCAAGTGTAGACAGTGGCACCCGACATGCCTGCGTTGTCGTTTTCCGCCTAGCACTCTTTGGGCTGGAGCAGCACGCAGAAACACCTAGATTGAAGATAAGCGCCTTTTGCCATTGACCGCGACGAACATAGAAGATGCACAAACTTCTTGCAATCCCGGCCGAATGGAAGGAGATATCTGCTCAAAACTTTCTGTGCAAGTGCAGACAGTGGCACCCGACATGCCTGCGTTGTCGTTTTCCGCCGGGCACTCTTTGGGCCGGCGCAGCACGCAGAAACACCTAGATTGAAGATAAGCGCCTTTTGCCATTGACCGCGACGAACATAGAAGATGCACAAACTTCTTGCAATTACGGCCGAATGGAAGGAGATATCTGCTCAAAACTTTCTGTGCAGGTGCAGACAGTGGCACCCGACATGCCTGCGTTGTCGTTTTCAGCCGGGCACTCTTTGGGCCGGCGCAGCACGCCGAAACACCTAGATTGCAGATAAGAGCTTTTTGACATTGACCGTGACCAATATTGGAGATGCACAAACGTCTTGCAATTCCGGCCGAACGAAAGAAGATATCTGCTCAAAACATTCTGTGCAGGTGCAGACAGTGGCACCCGACATGCCTGCGTTGTCGTTTTCAGCCGGGCACTCTTTGGGCCGGAGCAGCACGCAGAAACACCTAGATTGAAGATAAGCGCCTTTTTGTCATTGACCGCGACCAACATTGAAGATGCACAAACTTATTTCAATTCCGGCCGAACGGAAGGAGATATCTGCTCACAACTTTCTGTGCAGGTGCAGACAGTGGCACCCGACATGCCTGCGTTGTCGTTTTCCGCCGGGCACTCTTTGGGCCGGCGCAGCACGCAGAAACACCTAGATTGAAGATAAGCGCCTTTTGCCATTGACCGCGACGAACATAGAAGATGCACAAACTTCTTGCAATTCCGGCCGAATAGAAGGAGATATCTGCTCAAAACTTTCTGTGCAGGTGTAGACAGTGGCACTCGACATGCCTGCGTTGTCGTTTTCCGCCGGGCACTCTTTGGGCCGGAGCAGCACGCAGAAACACCTAGATTGAAGATAAGCTCCTTTTGCCATTGACCGCGACGAACATAGAAGATGCACAAACATCTTGCAATTCCGGCCGAATATAAGGAGATATCTGCTCAAAACTTTCTGTGCAGGTGCAGAGAGTGGCACCCGACATGCCTGCGTTGTCGTTTTCAGCCGGGCACTCTTTGGGCCGGCGCAGCACGCAGAAACACCTAGATTGAAGATAAGGGCTTTTTGACATTGACCGTGACCAATATTAAAGATGCACAAACGTCTTGCAATTCCGGCCGAACGAAAGAAGATATCTGCTCAAAACTTTCTGTGCAGGTGCAGACAGTGGCACCCGACATGCCTGCATTGTCGTTTTCAGCCGGGCACTCTTTGGGCCGGAGCAGCACGCAGAAACACCTAGATTGAAGATAAGCGCCTTTTTGTCATTGACCGCGACCAACATTGAAGATGCACAAACTTCTTTCAATTCCGGCCGAACGGAAGGAGATATCTGCTCACAACTTTCTGTGCAGGTGCAGACAGTGGCACCCGACATGCCTGCGTTGTCGTTTTCCGCCGGGCACTCTTTGGGCCGGCGCAGCACGCAGAAACACCTAGATTGAAGATAAGCGCCTTTTGCCATTGACCGCGACGAACATAGAAGATGCACAAACTTCTTGCAATTCCGGCGGAATAGAAGGAGATATCTGCTCAAAACTTTCTGTGCAGGTGTAGACAGTGGCACTCGACATGCCTGCGTTGTCGTTTTCCGCCGGGCACTCTTTGGGCCGGCGCAGCACGCAGAAACACCTAGATTGAAGATAAGCGCCTTTTGCCATTGACCGCGACGAACATAGAAGATGCACAAACATCTTGCAATTCCGGCCGAATGGAAGGAGATATCTGCTCAAAACTTTCTGAGCTGGTGCAGACAGTGGCACCCGACATGCCTGCGTTGTCGTTTTCAGCCGGGCACTCTTTGGGCCGGCGCAGCACGCAGAAACACCTAGATTGCAGATAAGGGCTTTTTGACATTGACCTTGACCAATATGGAAGATGCACAAACGTCTTGCAATTCCGGCCGAATGGAAGGAGATATCTGCTCACAACTTTCTGTGCAGGTGCAGAGAGTGGCACCCGACATGCCTGCGTTGTCGTTTTCAGCCGGGCACTCTTTGGGCCGGCGCAAGCACGCAGAAACACCTAGATTGCAGATAAGGGCTTTTTGACATTGAACGTGACCAATATTGAAGATGCACAAACGTCTGGCAATTCCGGCCGAACGGAAGGAGATATCTGCTCACAGTTTTCTGTGCAGGTGTAGACAGTGGCACCCGACATGCCTGCGTTGTCGTTTTCCGCCGGGCACTCTTTGGGCCGGCGCAGCACGCAGAAAAACCTAGATTGAAGATAAGCGCCTTTTGCCATTGACCGCGACGAACATAGAAGATGCACAAACTTCTTGCAATTCCGGCCGAATGGAAGGAGATATCTGCTCAAAACTTTCTGAGCTGGTGCAGACAGTGGCACCCGACATGACTGCGTTGTCGTTTTCAGCCGGGCACTCTTTGGGCCGGCGCAGCACGCAGAAACACCTAGATTGCAGATAATGGCTTTTTGACATTGAGAGTGATCAATATTGAAGATGCACAAACGTCTTGAAATTCCGGCCGAACGAAAGAAGATATCTGCTCAAAACATTCTGTGCAGGTGCAGACAGTGGCACCCGATATGCCTGCATTGTCGTTTTCAGCCGGGCACTCTTTGGGCCGGAGCAGCACGCAGAAACACCTAGATTGAAGATAAGCGCCTTTTTGTCATTGACCGCGACCAACATTGAAGATGCACAAACTTCTTTCAATTCCGGCCGAACGAAAGAAGATATCTGCTCAAAACATTCTGTGCAGGTGCAGACAGTGGCACCCGACATGCCTGCGTTGTCGTTTTCAGCCGGGCACTCTTTGGGCCGGAGCAGCACGCAGAAACACCTAGATTGAAGATAAGCGTCTTTTTGTCATTGACCGCGACCAACATTGAAGATGCACAAACTTCTTGCAATTCCGGCCGAATGGAAGGAGATATCTGCTCAAAACTGTCTGAGCTGGTGCAGACAGTGGCACCCGACATGCCTGCGTTGTCGTTTTCAGCCGGGCACTCTTTGGGCCGGCGCAGCACGCAGAAACACCTAGATTGCAGATAAGGGCTTTTTGACATTGACCGTGACCAATATTGAAGATGCACAAACGTCTTGCAATTCCGGCCGAATGAAAGAAGATATCTGCTCAAAACTTTCTGTGCAGGTGCAGACAGTGGCACCCGACATGCCTGCGTTGTCGTTTTCCGCCGGGCACTCTTTGGGCCGGAGCAGCACGCAGAAACACCTAGATTGAAGATAAGCGCCTTTTGCCATTGACCGCGACGAACATAGAAGATGCACAAACTTCTTGCAATTCCGGCCGAACGGAAGGAGATATCTGCTCAAATCTTTCTGAGCTGGTGCAGACAGTGGCACCCGACATGCCTGCGTTGTCGTTTTCAGCCGGGCACTCTTTGGGCCGGCGCAGCACGCAGAAACACCTAGATTGAAGATAAGCGTCTTTTGCCATTGACCGTGAACAATATTGAAGATGCACAAACGTCTGGCAATTCCGGCCGAACGGAAGGAGATATCTGCTCACAGTTTTCTGTGCAGGTGTAGACAGTGGCACTCGACATGCCTGCGTTGTCGTTTTCCGCCGGGCACTCTTTGGGCCGGAGCAGCACGCAGAAACACCTAGATTGAAGATAAGCGCCTTTTGCCATTGACCGCGACGAACATAGAAGATGCACAAACGTCTTGCAATTCCGGCCGAATGGAAGGAGATATCTGCTCAAAACTTTCTGAGCTGGTGCAGACAGTGGCACCCGACATGCCTGCGTTGTCGTTTTCAGCCGGGCACTCATTGGGCCGGCGCAGCACGCAGAAACACCTAGATTCCAGATAAGGGCTTTTTTGACATTGACCGTGACCAATATTGAAGATGCACAAACGTCTTGCAATTCCGGCTGAATGTAAGGAGATATCTGCTCACAACTTTCTGTGCAGGTGCAGACAGTGGCACCCGACATGCCTGCGTTGTCGTTTTCTGCCGGGCACTCTTTGGGCCGGCGCAGCACGCAGAAACACCTAGATTGAAGATAAGCGCCTTTTGCCATTGACCGCGACGAACATAGAAGATGCACAAACTTCTTGCAATCCCGGCCGAATGGAAGGAGATATCTGCTTAAAACTTTCTGTGCAAGTGTAGACAGTGGCACCCGACATGCCTGCGTTGTCGTGTTCCGCCGGGCACTCTTTGGGCCGGAGCAGCACGCAGAAACACCTAGATTGAAGATAAGCGCCTTTTGCCATTGACCGCGACGAACATAGAAGATGCACAAACTTCTTGCAATTCCGGCCGAACGAAAGAAGATATCTGCTCAAAACATTCTGTGCAGGTGCAGACAGTGGCACCCGACATGCCTGCGTTGTCGTTTTCAGCCGGGCACTCTTTGGGCCGGATCAGCACGCAGAAACACCTAGATTGAAGATAAGCGTCTTTTTGTCATTGACCGCGACCAACATTGAAGATGCACAAACTTCTTTCAATTCCGGCCGAACGGAAGGAGATATCTGCTCACAATTTTCTGTGCAGGTGTAGACAGTGGCACCCGACATGCCTGCGTTGTCGTTTTCCGCCGGGCACTCTTTGGGCCGGTGCAGCACGCAGAAACACCTAGATTGCAGATAAGGGCTTTTTGACATTGACCGTGACCAATATGGAAGATGCACAAACGTCTTGCAATTCCGGCCGAATGGAAGGAGATATCTGCTCACAACTTTCTGTGCAGGTGCAGAGAGTGGCACCCGACATGCCTGCGTTGTCGTTTTCAGCCGGGCACTCTTTGGGCCGGAGCAGCACGCTGAAACACCTAGATTGAAGATAAGCGCCTTTTTGTCATTGACCGCGACGAACATAGAAGATGCACAAACTTCTTGCAATTCCGGCCGAATGGAAGGAGATATCTGCTCAAAACTTTCTGTGCAGGTGTAGACAGTGGCACCCGACATGCCTGCGTTGTCGTTTTCCGCCGAGCACTGTTTGGGCCGGAGCAGCACGCAGAAACACCTAGATTGAAGATAAGCGCCTTTTGCCATTGACCGCGACGAACATAGAAGATGCACAAACATCTTGCAATTCCGGCCGAATGGAAGGAGATATCTGCTCAAAACTTTCTGAGCTGGTGCAGACAGTGGAACCCGACATGCCTGCGTTGTCGTTTTCAGCCGGGCACTCTTTGGGCCGGCGCAGTACGCAGAAACACCTAGATTGCAGATAAGGGCTTTTTGACATTGACCGTGACCAATATTGAAGATGCACAAACGTCTTGCAATTCCGGCCGAATGAAAGAAGATATCTGCTCAAAACTTTCTGTGCAGGTGCAGACAGTGGCACCCGACATGCCTGCGTTGTCGTTTTCAGCCGGGCACTCTTTGGGCCGGAGCAGCACGCAGAAACACCTAGATTGAAGATAAGCGCCTTTTGCCATTGACCGCGACGAACATAGAAGATGCACAAACTTCTTGCAATCCCGGCCGAATGGAAGGAGATATCTGCTCAAAACTTTCTGTGCAAGTGTAGACAGTGGCACCCGACATGCCTGCGTTGTCGTTTTCCGCCTAGCACTCTTTGGGCTGGAGCAGCACGCAGAAACACCTAGATTGAAGATAAGCGCCTTTTGCCATTGACCGCGACGAACATAGAAGATGCACAAACTTCTTGCAATCCCGGCCGAATGGAAGGAGATATCTGCTCAAAACTTTCTGTGCAAGTGCAGACAGTGGCACCCGACATGCCTGCGTTGTCGTTTTCCGCCGGGCACTCTTTGGGCCGGCGCAGCACGCAGAAACACCTAGATTGAAGATAAGCGCCTTTTGCCATTGACCGCGACGAACATAGAAGATGCACAAACATCTTGCAATTCCGGCCGAATAAAAGGAGATATCTGCTCAAAACTTTCTGTGCAGGTGCAGAGAGTGGCACCCGACATGCCTGCGTTGTCGTTTTCAGCCGGGCACTCTTTTGGCCGGCGCAGCACGCAGAAACACCTAGATTGAAGATAAGGGCTTTTTGACATTGACCGTGACCAATATTAAAGATGCACAAACGTCTTGCAATTCCGGCCGAACGAAAGAAGATATCTGCTCAAAACTTTCTGTGCAGGTGCAGACAGTGGCACCCGACATGCCTGCATTGTCGTTTTCAGCCGGGCACTCTTTGGGCCGGAGCAGCACGCAGAAACACCTAGATTGAAGATAAGCGCCTTTTTGTCATTGACCGCGACCAACATTGAAGATGCACAAACTTCTTTCAATTCCGGCCGAAAGGAAGGAGATATCTGCTCACAACTTTCTGTGCAGGTGCAGACAGTGGCACCCGACATGCCTGCGTTGTCGTTTTCCGCCGGGCACTCTTTGGGCCGGAGCAGCACGCAGAAACACCTAGATTGAAGATAAGCGCCTTTTGCCATTGACCGCGACGAACATAGAAGATGCACAAACTTCTTGCAATTCCGGCGGAATAGAAGGAGATATCTGCTCAAAACTTTCTGTGCAGGTGTAGACAGTGGCACTCGACATGCCTGCGTTGTCGTTTTCCGCCGGGCACTCTTTGGGCCGGCGCAGCACGCAGAAACACCTAGATTGAAGATAAGCACCTTTTGCCATTGACCGCGACGAACATAGAAGATGCACAAACTTCTTGCAATCCCGGCCGAATGGAAGGAGATATCTGCTTAAAACTTTCTGTGCAAATGTAGACAGTGGCACCCGACATGCCTGCGTTGTCGTTTTCCGCCGGGCACTCTTTGGGCCGGAGCAGCACGCAGAAACACATAGATTGAAGATAAGCGCCTTTTGCCATTGACCGCGACGAACATAGAAGATGCACAAACTTCTTGCAATTCCGGCCGAACGAAAGAAGATATCTGCTCAAAACATTCTGTGCAGGTGCAGACAGTGGCACCCGACATGCCTGCGTTGTCGTTTTCAGCCGGGCACTCTTTGGGCCGGAGCAGCACGCAGAAACACCTAGATTGAAGATAAGCGTCTTTTTGTCATTGACCGCGACCAACATTGAAGATGCACAAACTTCTTTCAATTCCGGCCGAACGGAAGGAGATATCTGCTCACATATTTCTGTGCAGGTGTAGACAGTGGCACCCGACATGCCTGCGTTGTCGTTTTCCGCCGGGCACTCTTTGGGCCGGCGCAGCACGCAGAAACACCTAGATTGAAGATAAGCGCCTTTTGCCATTGACCGCGACGAACATAGAAGATGCACAAACTTCTTGCAATTCCGGCCGAATAGAAGGAGATATCTGCTCAAAACTTTCTGTGCAGTTGTAGACAGTGGCACTCGACATGCCTGCGTTGTCGTTTTCCGCCGGGCACTCTTTGGGCCGGAGCAGCACGCAGAAACACCTAGATTGAAGATAAGCGCCTTTTGCCATTGACCGCAACGAACATAGAAGATGCACAAACGTCTTGCAATTCCGGCCGAATGGAAGGAGATATCTGCTCAAAACTTTCTGAGCTGGTGCAGACAGTGGCACCCGACATGCCTGCGTTGTCGTTTTCAGCCGGGCACTCATTGGGCCGGCGCAGCACGCAGAAACACCTAGATTCCAGATAAGGGCTTTTTGACATTGACCGTGACCAATATTGAAGATGCACAAACGTCTTGCAATTCCGGCTGAATGGAAGGAGATATCTGCTCACAACTTTCTGTGCAGGTGCAGACAGTGGCACCCGACATGCCTGCGTTGTCGTTTTCTGCCGGGCACTCTTTGGGCCGGCGCAGCACGCAGAAACACCTAGATTGAAGATAAGCGCCTTTTGCCATTGACCGCGACGAACATAGAAGATGCACAAACTTCTTGCAATCCCGGCCGAATGGAAGGAGATATCTGCTCAAAACTTTCTGTGCAAGTGCAGACAGTGGCACCCGACATGCCTGCGTTGTCGTTTTCCGCCGGGCACTCTTTGGGCCGGAGCAGCACGCAGAAACACCTAGATTGAAGATAAGCGCCTTTTGCCATTGACCGCGACGAACATAGAAGATGCACAAACTTCTTGCAATTCCGGCGGAATAGAAGGAGATATCTGCTCAAAACTTTCTGTGCAGGTGTAGACAGTGGCACTCGACATGCCTGCGTTGTCGTTTTCCGCCGGGCACTCTTTGGGCCGGCGCAGCACGCAGAAACACCTAGATTGAAGATAAGCACCTTTTGCCATTGACCGCGACGAACATAGAAGATGCACAAACTTCTTGCAATCCCGGCCGAATGGAAGGAGATATCTGCTTAAAACTTTCTGTGCAAATGTAGACAGTGGCACCCGACATGCCTGCGTTGTCGTTTTCCGCCGGGCACTCTTTGGGCCGGAGCAGCACGCAGAAACACATAGATTGAAGATAAGCGCCTTTTGCCATTGACCGCGACGAACATAGAAGATGCACAAACTTCTTGCAATTCCGGCCGAACGAAAGAAGATATCTGCTCAAAACATTCTGTGCAGGTGCAGACAGTGGCACCCGACATGCCTGCGTTGTCGTTTTCAGCCGGGCACTCTTTGGGCCGGAGCAGCACGCAGAAACACCTAGATTGAAGATAAGCGTCTTTTTGTCATTGACCGCGACCAACATTGAAGATGCACAAACTTCTTTCAATTCCGGCCGAACGGAAGGAGATATCTGCTCACATATTTCTGTGCAGGTGTAGACAGTGGCACCCGACATGCCTGCGTTGTCGTTTTCCGCCGGGCACTCTTTGGGCCGGCGCAGCACGCAGAAACACCTAGATTGAAGATAAGCGCCTTTTGCCATTGACCGCGACGAACATAGAAGATGCACAAACTTCTTGCAATTCCGGCCGAATAGAAGGAGATATCTGCTCAAAACTTTCTGTGCAGTTGTAGACAGTGGCACTCGACATGCCTGCGTTGTCGTTTTCCGCCGGGCACTCTTTGGGCCGGAGCAGCACGCAGAAACACCTAGATTGAAGATAAGCGCCTTTTGCCATTGACCGCAACGAACATAGAAGATGCACAAACGTCTTGCAATTCCGGCCGAATGGAAGGAGATATCTGCTCAAAACTTTCTGAGCTGGTGCAGACAGTGGCACCCGACATGCCTGCGTTGTCGTTTTCAGCCGGGCACTCATTGGGCCGGCGCAGCACGCAGAAACACCTAGATTCCAGATAAGGGCTTTTTGACATTGACCGTGACCAATATTGAAGATGCACAAACGTCTTGCAATTCCGGCTGAATGGAAGGAGATATCTGCTCACAACTTTCTGTGCAGGTGCAGACAGTGGCACCCGACATGCCTGCGTTGTCGTTTTCTGCCGGGCACTCTTTGGGCCGGCGCAGCACGCAGAAACACCTAGATTGAAGATAAGCGCCTTTTGCCATTGACCGCGACGAACATAGAAGATGCACAAACTTCTTGCAATCCCGGCCGAATGGAAGGAGATATCTGCTCAAAACTTTCTGTGCAAGTGCAGACAGTGGCACCCGACATGCCTGCGTTGTCGTTTTCCGCCGGGCACTCTTTGGGCCGGCGCAGCACGCAGAAACACCTAGATTGAAGATAAGCGCCTTTTGCCATTGACCGCGACGAACATAGAAGATGCACAAACTTCTTGCAATTCCGGCCGAATGGAAGGAGATATCTGCTCAAAACTTTCTGTGCAGGTGCAGACAGTGGCACCCGACATGCCTGCGTTGTCGTTTTCAGCCGGGCACTCTTTGGGCCGGCGCAGCACGCCGAAACACCTAGATTGCAGATAAGAGCTTTTTGACATTGACCGTGACCAATATTGGAGATGCACAAACGTCTTGCAATTCCGGCCGAACGAAAGAAGATATCTGCTCAAAACATTCTGTGCAGGTGCAGACAGTGGCACCCGACATGCCTGCGTTGTCGTTTTCAGCCGGGCACTCTTTGGGCCGGAGCAGCACGCAGAAACACCTAGATTGAAGATAAGCGCCTTTTTGTCATTGACCGCGACCAACATTGAAGATGCACAAACTTATTTCAATTCCGGCCGAACGGAAGGAGATATCTGCTCACAACTTTCTGTGCAGGTGCAGACAGTGGCACCCGACATGCCTGCGTTGTCGTTTTCCGCCGGGCACTCTTTGGGCCGGCGCAGCACGCAGAAACACCTAGATTGAAGATAAGCGCCTTTTGCCATTGACCGCGACGAACATAGAAGATGCACAAACTTCTTGCAATTCCGGCCGAATAGAAGGAGATATCTGCTCAAAACTTTCTGTGCAGGTGTAGACAGTGGCACTCGACATGCCTGCGTTGTCGTTTTCCGCCGGGCACTCTTTGGGCCGGAGCAGCACGCAGAAACACCTAGATTGAAGATAAGCGCCTTTTGCCATTGACCGCGACGAACATAGAAGATGCACAAACATCTTGCAATTCCGGCCGAATAAAAGGAGATATCTGCTCAAAACTTTCTGTGCAGGTGCAGAGAGTGGCACCCGACATGCCTGCGTTGTCGTTTTCAGCCGGGCACTCTTTTGGCCGGCGCAGCACGCAGAAACACCTAGATTGAAGATAAGGGCTTTTTGACATTGACCGTGACCAATATTAAAGATGCACAAACGTCTTGCAATTCCGGCCGAACGAAAGAAGATATCTGCTCAAAACTTTCTGTGCAGGTGCAGACAGTGGCACCCGACATGCCTGCATTGTCGTTTTCAGCCGGGCACTCTTTGGGCCGGAGCAGCACGCAGAAACACCTAGATTGAAGATAAGCGCCTTTTTGTCATTGACCGCGACCAACATTGAAGATGCACAAACTTCTTTCAATTCCGGCCGAACGGAAGGAGATATCTGCTCACAACTTTCTGTGCAGGTGCAGACAGTGGCACCCGACATGCCTGCGTTGTCGTTTTCCGCCGGGCACTCTTTGGGCCGGCGCAGCACGCAGAAACACCTAGATTGAAGATAAGCGCCTTTTGCCATTGACCGCGACGAACATAGAAGATGCACAAACTTCTTGCAATTCCGGCGGAATAGAAGGAGATATCTGCTCAAAACTTTCTGTGCAGGTGTAGACAGTGGCACTCGACATGCCTGCGTTGTCGTTTTCCGCCGGGCACTCTTTGGGCCGGCGCAGCACGCAGAAACACCTAGATTGAAGATAAGCGCCTTTTGCCATTGACCGCGACGAACATAGAAGATGCACAAACTTCTTGCAATCCCGGCCGAATGGAAGGAGATATCTGCTTAAAACTTTCTGTGCAAGTGTAGACAGTGGCACCCGACATGCCTGCGTTGTCGTTTTCCGCCGGGCACTCTTTGGGCCGGCGCAGCACGCAGAAACACCTAGATTGAAGATAAGCGCCTTTTGCCATTGACCGCGACGAACATAGAAGATGCACAAACATCTTGCAATTCCGGCCGAATGGAAGGAGATATCTGCTCAAAACTTTCTGAGCTGGTGCAGACAGTGGCACCCGACATGCCTGCGTTGTCGTTTTCAGCCGGGCACTCTTTGGGCCGGCGCAGCACGCAGAAACACCTAGATTGCAGATAAGGGCTTTTTGACATTGACCGTGACCAATATGGAAGATGCACAAACGTCTTGCAATTCCGGCCGAATGGAAGGAGATATCTGCTCACAACTTTCTGTGCAGGTGCAGAGAGTGGCACCCGACATGTCTGCGTTGTCGTTTTCAGCCGGGCACTCTTTGGGCCGGAGCAGCACGCTGAAACACCTAGATTGAAGATAAGCGCCTTTTTGTCATTGACCGCGACGAACATAGAAGATGCACAAACTTCTTGCAATTCCGGCCGAATGGAAGGAGATATCTGCTCAAAACTTTCTGTGCAGGTGTAGACAGTGGCACCCGACATGCCTGCGTTTTCGTTTTCCGCCGAGCACTGTTTGGGCCGGAGCAGCACGCAGAAACACCTAGATTGAAGATAAGCGCCTTTTGCCATTGACCGCGACGAACATAGAAGATGCACAAACATCTTGCAATTCCGGCCGAATGGAAGGAGATATCTGCTCAAAACTTTCTGAGCTGGTGCAGACAGTGGCACCCGACATGCCTGCGTTGTCGTTTTCAGCCGGGCAATCTTTGGGCCGGCGCAGTACGCAGAAACACCTAGATTGCAGATAAGGGCTTTTTGACATTGACCGTGACCAATATTGAAGATGCACAAACGTCTTGCAATTCCGGCCGAATGAAAGAAGATATCTGCTCAAAACTTTCTGTGCAGGTGCAGACAGTGGCACCCGACATGCCTGCGTTGTCGTTTTCAGCCGGGCACTCTTTGGGCCACGCAGAAACACCAGAAACGCAGAAACACCAAGATTGAAGATAAGCGCCTTTTGCCATTGACCGCGACGAACATAGAAGATGCACAAACTTCTTGCAATCCCGGCCGAATGGAAGGAGATATCTGCTCAAAACTTTCTGTGCAAGTGTAGACAGTGGCACCCGACATGCCTGCGTTGTCGTTTTCCGCCTAGCACTCTTTGGGCTGGAGCAGCACGCAGAAACACCTAGATTGAAGATAAGCGCCTTTTGCCATTGACCGCGACGAACATAGAAGATGCACAAACTTCTTGCAATCCCGGCCGAATGGAAGGAGATATCTGCTCAAAACTTTCTGTGCAAGTGCAGACAGTGGCACCCGACATGCCTGCGTTGTCGTTTTCCGCCGGGCACTCTTTGGGCCGGCGCAGCACGCAGAAACACCTAGATTGAAGATAAGCGCCTTTTGCCATTGACCGCGACGAACATAGAAGATGCACAAACTTCTTGCAATTACGGCCGAATGGAAGGAGATATCTGCTCAAAACTTTCTGTGCAGGTGCAGACAGTGGCACCCGACATGCCTGCGTTGTCGTTTTCAGCCGGGCACTCTTTGGGCCGGCGCAGCACGCCGAAACACCTAGATTGCAGATAAGAGCTTTTTGACATTGACCGTGACCAATATTGGAGATGCACAAACGTCTTGCAATTCCGGCCGAACGAAAGAAGATATCTGCTCAAAATATTCTGTGCAGGTGCAGGCAGTGGCACCCGACATGCCTGCGTTGTCGTTTTCAGCCGGGCACTCTTTGGGCCGGAGCAGCACGCAGAAACACCTAGATTGAAGATAAGCGCCTTTTTGTCATTGACCGCGACCAACATTGAAGATGCACAAACTTATTTCAATTCCGGCCGAACGGAAGGAGATATCTGCTCACAACTTTCTGTGCAGGTGCAGACAGTGGCACCCGACATGCCTGCGTTGTCGTTTTCCGCCGGGCACTCTTTGGGCCGGCGCAGCACGCAGAAACACCTAGATTGAAGATAAGCGCCTTTTGCCATTGACCGCGACGAACATAGAAGATGCACAAACTTCTTGCAATTCCGGCCGAATAGAAGGAGATATCTGCTCAAAACTTTCTGTGCAGGTGTAGACAGTGGCACTCGACATGCCTGCGTTGTCGTTTTCCGCCGGGCACTCTTTGGGCCGGAGCAGCACGCAGAAACACCTAGATTGAAGATAAGCGCCTTTTGCCATTGACCGCGACGAACATAGAAGATGCACAAACATCTTGCAATTCCGGCCGAATAAAAGGAGATATCTGCTCAAAACTTTCTGTGCAGGTGCAGAGAGTGGCACCCGACATGCCTGCGTTGTCGTTTTCAGCCGGGCACTCTTTGGGCCGGCGCAGCACGCAGAAACACCTAGATTGAAGATAAGGGCTTTTTGACATTGACCGTGACCAATATTAAAGATGCACAAACGTCTTGCAATTCCGGCCGAACGAAAGAAGATATCTGCTCAAAACTTTCTGTGCAGGTGCAGACAGTGGCACCCGACATGCCTGCATTGTCGTTTTCAGCCGGGCACTCTTTGGGCCGGAGCAGCACGCAGAAACACCTAGATTGAAGATAAGCGCCTTTTTGTCATTGACCGCGACCAACATTGAAGATGCACAAACTTCTTTCAATTCCGGCCGAACGGAAGGAGATATCTGCTCACAACTTTCTGTGCAGGTGCAGACAGTGGCACCCGACATGCCTGCGTTGTCGTTTTCCGCCGGGCACTCTTTGGGCCGGCGCAGCACGCAGAAACACCTAGATTGAAGATAAGCGCCTTTTGCCATTGACCGCGACGAACATAGAAGATGCACAAACTTCTTGCAATTCCGGCGGAATAGAAGGAGATATCTGCTCAAAACTTTCTGTGCAGGTGTAGACAGTGGCACTCGACATGCCTGCGTTGTCGTTTTCCGCCGGGCACTCTTTGGGCCGGCGCAGCACGCAGAAACACCTAGATTGAAGATAAGCGCCTTTTGCCATTGACCGCGACGAACATAGAAGATGCACAAACATCTTGCAATTCCGGCCGAATGGAAGGAGATATCTGCTCAAAACTTTCTGAGCTGGTGCAGACAGTGGCACCCGACATGTCTGCGTTGTCGTTTTCAGCCGGGCACTCTTTGGGCCGGCGCAGCACGCAGAAACACCTAGATTCCAGATAAAGGCTTTTTGACATTGACCGTGACCAATATTGAAGATGCACAAACGTCTTGCAATTCCGGCTGAATGGAAGGAGATATCTGCTCACAACTTTCTGTGCAGGTGCAGACAGTGGCACCCGACATGCCTGCGTTGTCGTTTTCTGCCCGGCACTCTTTGGGCCGGCTCAGCACGCAGAAACACCTAGATTGAAGATAAGCGCCTTTTGCCATTGACCGCGACGAACATAGAAGATGCACAAACTTCTTGCAATCCCGGCCGAATGGAAAGAGATATCTGCTTAAAACTTTCTGTGCAAGTGTAGACAGTGGCACCCGACATGCGTGCGTTGTCGTTTTCCGCCGGGCACTCTTTGGGCCGGAGCAGCACGCAGAAACACCTAGATTGAAGATAAGCGCCTTTTGCCATTGACCGCGACGAACATAGAAGATGCACAAACTTCTTGCAATTCCGGCCGAACGAAAGAAGATATCTGCTCAAAACATTCTGTGCAGGTGCAGACAGTGGCACCCGACATGCCTGCGTTGTCGTTTTCAGCCGGGCACTCTTTGGGCCGGATCAGCACGCAGAAACACCTAGATTGAAGATAAGCGTCTTTTTGTCATTGACCGCGACCAACATTGAAGATGCACAAACTTCTTTCAATTCCGGCCGAACGGAAGGAGATATCTGCTCACAATTTTCTGTGCAGGTGTAGACAGTGGCACCCGACATGCCTGCGTTGTCGTTTTCCGCCGGGCACTCTTTGGGCTGGTGCAGCACGCAGAAACACCTAGATTGCAGATAAGGGCTTTTTGACATTGACCGTGACCAATATGGAAGATGCACAAACGTCTTGCAATTCCGGCCGAATGGAAGGAGATATCTGCTCACAACTTTCTGTGCAGGTGCAGAGAGTGGCACCCGACATGCCTGCGTTGTCGTTTTCAGCCGGGCACTCTTTGGGCCGGAGCAGCACGCTGAAACACCTAGATTGAAGATAAGCGCCTTTTTGTCATTGACCGCGACGAACATAGAAGATGCACAAACTTCTTGCAATTCCGGCCGAATGGAAGGAGATATCTGCTCAAAACTTTCTGTGCAGGTGTAGACAGTGGCACCCGACATGCCTGCGTTGTCGTTTTCCGCCGAGCACTGTTTGGGCCGGAGCAGCACGCAGAAACACCTAGATTGAAGATAAGCGCCTTTTGCCATTGACCGCGACGAACATAGAAGATGCACAAACATCTTGCAATTCCGGCCGAATGGAAGGAGATATCTGCTCAAAACTTTCTGAGCTGGTGCAGACAGTGGCACCCGACATGCCTGCGTTGTCGTTTTCAGCCGGGCAATCTTTGGGCCGGCGCAGTACGCAGAAACACCTAGATTGCAGATAAGGGCTTTTTGACATTGACCGTGACCAATATTGAAGATGCACAAACGTCTTGCAATTCCGGCCGAATGAAAGAAGATATCTGCTCAAAACTTTCTGTGCAGGTGCAGACAGTGGCACCCGACATGCCTGCGTTGTCGTTTTCAGCCGGGCACTCTTTGGGCCACGCAGAAACACCAGAAACGCAGAAACACCAAGATTGAAGATAAGCGCCTTTTGCCATTGACCGCGACGAACATAGAAGATGCACAAACTTCTTGCAATCCCGGCCGAATGGAAGGAGATATCTGCTCAAAACTTTCTGTGCAAGTGTAGACAGTGGCACCCGACATGCCTGCGTTGTCGTTTTCCGCCTAGCACTCTTTGGGCTGGAGCAGCACGCAGAAACACCTAGATTGAAGATAAGCGCCTTTTGCCATTGACCGCGACGAACATAGAAGATGCACAAACTTCTTGCAATCCCGGCCGAATGGAAGGAGATATCTGCTCAAAACTTTCTGTGCAAGTGCAGACAGTGGCACCCGACATGCCTGCGTTGTCGTTTTCCGCCGGGCACTCTTTGGGCCGGCGCAGCACGCAGAAACACCTAGATTGAAGATAAGCGCCTTTTGCCATTGACCGCGACGAACATAGAAGATGCACAAACTTCTTGCAATTACGGCCGAATGGAAGGAGATATCTGCTCAAAACTTTCTGTGCAGGTGCAGACAGTGGCACCCGACATGCCTGCGTTGTCGTTTTCAGCCGGGCACTCTTTGGGCCGGCGCAGCACGCCGAAACACCTAGATTGCAGATAAGAGCTTTTTGACATTGACCGTGACCAATATTGGAGATGCACAAACGTCTTGCAATTCCGGCCGAACGAAAGAAGATATCTGCTCAAAATATTCTGTGCAGGTGCAGGCAGTGGCACCCGACATGCCTGCGTTGTCGTTTTCAGCCGGGCACTCTTTGGGCCGGAGCAGCACGCAGAAACACCTAGATTGAAGATAAGCGCCTTTTTGTCATTGACCGCGACCAACATTGAAGATGCACAAACTTATTTCAATTCCGGCCGAACGGAAGGAGATATCTGCTCACAACTTTCTGTGCAGGTGCAGACAGTGGCACCCGACATGCCTGCGTTGTCGTTTTCCGCCGGGCACTCTTTGGGCCGGCGCAGCACGCAGAAACACCTAGATTGAAGATAAGCGCCTTTTGCCATTGACCGCGACGAACATAGAAGATGCACAAACTTCTTGCAATTCCGGCCGAATAGAAGGAGATATCTGCTCAAAACTTTCTGTGCAGGTGTAGACAGTGGCACTCGACATGCCTGCGTTGTCGTTTTCCGCCGGGCACTCTTTGGGCCGGAGCAGCACGCAGAAACACCTAGATTGAAGATAAGCGCCTTTTGCCATTGACCGCGACGAACATAGAAGATGCACAAACATCTTGCAATTCCGGCCGAATAAAAGGAGATATCTGCTCAAAACTTTCTGTGCAGGTGCAGAGAGTGGCACCCGACATGCCTGCGTTGTCGTTTTCAGCCGGGCACTCTTTGGGCCGGCGCAGCACGCAGAAACACCTAGATTGAAGATAAGGGCTTTTTGACATTGACCGTGACCAATATTAAAGATGCACAAACGTCTTGCAATTCCGGCCGAACGAAAGAAGATATCTGCTCAAAACTTTCTGTGCAGGTGCAGACAGTGGCACCCGACATGCCTGCATTGTCGTTTTCAGCCGGGCACTCTTTGGGCCGGAGCAGCACGCAGAAACACCTAGATTGAAGATAAGCGCCTTTTTGTCATTGACCGCGACCAACATTGAAGATGCACAAACTTCTTTCAATTCCGGCCGAACGGAAGGAGATATCTGCTCACAACTTTCTGTGCAGGTGCAGACAGTGGCACCCGACATGCCTGCGTTGTCGTTTTCCGCCGGGCACTCTTTGGGCCGGCGCAGCACGCAGAAACACCTAGATTGAAGATAAGCGCCTTTTGCCATTGACCGCGACGAACATAGAAGATGCACAAACTTCTTGCAATTCCGGCGGAATAGAAGGAGATATCTGCTCAAAACTTTCTGTGCAGGTGTAGACAGTGGCACTCGACATGCCTGCGTTGTCGTTTTCCGCCGGGCACTCTTTGGGCCGGCGCAGCACGCAGAAACACCTAGATTGAAGATAAGCGCCTTTTGCCATTGACCGCGACGAACATAGAAGATGCACAAACATCTTGCAATTCCGGCCGAATGGAAGGAGATATCTGCTCAAAACTTTCTGAGCTGGTGCAGACAGTGGCACCCGACATGTCTGCGTTGTCGTTTTCAGCCGGGCACTCTTTGGGCCGGCGCAGCACGCAGAAACACCTAGATTCCAGATAAAGGCTTTTTGACATTGACCGTGACCAATATTGAAGATGCACAAACGTCTTGCAATTCCGGCTGAATGGAAGGAGATATCTGCTCACAACTTTCTGTGCAGGTGCAGACAGTGGCACCCGACATGCCTGCGTTGTCGTTTTCTGCCCGGCACTCTTTGGGCCGGCTCAGCACGCAGAAACACCTAGATTGAAGATAAGCGCCTTTTGCCATTGACCGCGACGAACATAGAAGATGCACAAACTTCTTGCAATCCCGGCCGAATGGAAAGAGATATCTGCTTAAAACTTTCTGTGCAAGTGTAGACAGTGGCACCCGACATGCGTGCGTTGTCGTTTTCCGCCGGGCACTCTTTGGGCCGGAGCAGCACGCAGAAACACCTAGATTGAAGATAAGCGCCTTTTGCCATTGACCGCGACGAACATAGAAGATGCACAAACTTCTTGCAATTCCGGCCGAACGAAAGAAGATATCTGCTCAAAACATTCTGTGCAGGTGCAGACAGTGGCACCCGACATGCCTGCGTTGTCGTTTTCAGCCGGGCACTCTTTGGGCCGGATCAGCACGCAGAAACACCTAGATTGAAGATAAGCGTCTTTTTGTCATTGACCGCGACCAACATTGAAGATGCACAAACTTCTTTCAATTCCGGCCGAACGGAAGGAGATATCTGCTCACAATTTTCTGTGCAGGTGTAGACAGTGGCACCCGACATGCCTGCGTTGTCGTTTTCCGCCGGGCACTCTTTGGGCCGGTGCAGCACGCAGAAACACCTAGATTGCAGATAAGGGCTTTTTGACATTGACCGTGACCAATATGGAAGATGCACAAACGTCTTGCAATTCCGGCCGAATGGAAGGAGATATCTGCTCACAACTTTCTGTGCAGGTGCAGAGAGTGGCACCCGACATGCCTGCGTTGTCGTTTTCAGCCGGGCACTCTTTGGGCCGGAGCAGCACGCTGAAACACCTAGATTGAAGATAAGCGCCTTTTTGTCATTGACCGCGACGAACATAGAAGATGCACAAACTTCTTGCAATTCCGGCCGAATGGAAGGAGATATCTGCTCAAAACTTTCTGTGCAGGTGTAGACAGTGGCACCCGACATGCCTGCGTTGTCGTTTTCCGCCGAGCACTGTTTGGGCCGGAGCAGCACGCAGAAACACCTAGATTGAAGATAAGCGCCTTTTGCCATTGACCGCGACGAACATAGAAGATGCACAAACATCTTGCAATTCCGGCCGAATGGAAGGAGATATCTGCTCAAAACTTTCTGAGCTGGTGCAGACAGTGGCACCCGACATGCCTGCGTTGTCGTTTTCAGCCGGGCACTCTTTGGGCCGGCGCAGTACGCAGAAACACCTAGATTGCAGATAAGGGCTTTTTGACATTGACCGTGACCAATATTGAAGATGCACAAACGTCTTGCAATTCCGGCCGAATGAAAGAAGATATCTGCTCAAAACTTTCTGTGCAGGTGCAGACAGTGGCACCCGACATGCCTGCGTTGTCGTTTTCAGCCGGGCACTCTTTGGGCCGGAGCAGCACGCAGAAACACCAAGATTGAAGATAAGCGCCTTTTGCCATTGACCGCGACGAACATAGAAGATGCACAAACTTCTTGCAATCCCGGCCGAATGGAAGGAGATATCTGCTCAAAACTTTCTGTGCAAGTGTAGACAGTGGCACCCGACATGCCTGCGTTGTCGTTTTCCGCCTAGCACTCTTTGGGCTGGAGCAGCACGCAGAAACACCTAGATTGAAGATAAGCGCCTTTTGCCATTGACCGCGACGAACATAGAAGATGCACAAACTTCTTGCAATCCCGGCCGAATGGAAGGAGATATCTGCTCAAAACTTTCTGTGCAAGTGCAGACAGTGGCACCCGACATGCCTGCGTTGTCGTTTTCCGCCGGGCACTCTTTGGGCCGGCGCAGCACGCAGAAACACCTAGATTGAAGATAAGCGCCTTTTGCCATTGACCGCGACGAACATAGAAGATGCACAAACTTCTTGCAATTACGGCCGAATGGAAGGAGATATCTGCTCAAAACTTTCTGTGCAGGTGCAGACAGTGGCACCCGACATGCCTGCGTTGTCGTTTTCAGCCGGGCACTCTTTGGGCCGGCGCAGCACGCCGAAACACCTAGATTGCAGATAAGAGCTTTTTGACATTGACCGTGACCAATATTGGAGATGCACAAACGTCTTGCAATTCCGGCCGAACGAAAGAAGATATCTGCTCAAAACATTCTGTGCAGGTGCAGACAGTGGCACCCGACATGCCTGCGTTGTCGTTTTCAGCCGGGCACTCTTTGGGCCGGAGCAGCACGCAGAAACACCTAGATTGAAGATAAGCGCCTTTTTGTCATTGACCGCGACCAACATTGAAGATGCACAAACTTATTTCAATTCCGGCCGAACGGAAGGAGATATCTGCTCACAACTTTCTGTGCAGGTGCAGACAGTGGCACCCGACATGCCTGCGTTGTCGTTTTCCGCCGGGCACTCTTTGGGCCGGCGCAGCACGCAGAAACACCTAGATTGAAGATAAGCGCCTTTTGCCATTGACCGCGACGAACATAGAAGATGCACAAACTTCTTGCAATTCCGGCCGAATAGAAGGAGATATCTGCTCAAAACTTTCTGTGCAGGTGTAGACAGTGGCACTCGACATGCCTGCGTTGTCGTTTTCCGCCGGGCACTCTTTGGGCCGGAGCAGCACGCAGAAACACCTAGATTGAAGATAAGCTCCTTTTGCCATTGACCGCGACGAACATAGAAGATGCACAAACATCTTGCAATTCCGGCCGAATATAAGGAGATATCTGCTCAAAACTTTCTGTGCAGGTGCAGAGAGTGGCACCCGACATGCCTGCGTTGTCGTTTTCAGCCGGGCACTCTTTGGGCCGGCGCAGCACGCAGAAACACCTAGATTGAAGATAAGGGCTTTTTGACATTGACCGTGACCAATATTAAAGATGCACAAACGTCTTGCAATTCCGGCCGAACGAAAGAAGATATCTGCTCAAAACTTTCTGTGCAGGTGCAGACAGTGGCACCCGACATGCCTGCATTGTCGTTTTCAGCCGGGCACTCTTTGGGCCGGAGCAGCACGCAGAAACACCTAGATTGAAGATAAGCGCCTTTTTGTCATTGACCGCGACCAACATTGAAGATGCACAAACTTCTTTCAATTCCGGCCGAACGGAAGGAGATATCTGCTCACAACTTTCTGTGCAGGTGCAGACAGTGGCACCCGACATGCCTGCGTTGTCGTTTTCCGCCGGGCACTCTTTGGGCCGGCGCAGCACGCAGAAACACCTAGATTGAAGATAAGCGCCTTTTGCCATTGACCGCGACGAACATAGAAGATGCACAAACTTCTTGCAATTCCGGCGGAATAGAAGGAGATATCTGCTCAAAACTTTCTGTGCAGGTGTAGACAGTGGCACTCGACATGCCTGCGTTGTCGTTTTCCGCCGGGCACTCTTTGGGCCGGCGCAGCACGCAGAAACACCTAGATTGAAGATAAGCGCCTTTTGCCATTGACCGCGACGAACATAGAAGATGCACAAACATCTTGCAATTCCGGCCGAATGGAAGGAGATATCTGCTCAAAACTTTCTGAGCTGGTGCAGACAGTGGCACCCGACATGCCTGCGTTGTCGTTTTCAGCCGGGCACTCTTTGGGCCGGCGCAGCACGCAGAAACACCTAGATTGCAGATAAGGGCTTTTTGACATTGACCTTGACCAATATGGAAGATGCACAAACGTCTTGCAATTCCGGCCGAATGGAAGGAGATATCTGCTCACAACTTTCTGTGCAGGTGCAGAGAGTGGCACCCGACATGCCTGCGTTGCCGTTTTCAGCCGGGCACTCTTTGGGCCGGCGCAGCACGCAGAAACACCTAGATTGCAGATAAGGGCTTTTTGACATTGAACGTGACCAATATTGAAGATGCACAAACGTCTGGCAATTCCGGCCGAACGGAAGGAGATATCTGCTCACAGTTTTCTGTGCAGGTGTAGACAGTGGCACCCGACATGCCTGCGTTGTCGTTTTCCGCCGGGCACTCTTTGGGCCGGCGCAGCACGCAGAAAAACCTAGATTGAAGATAAGCGCCTTTTGCCATTGACCGCGACGAACATAGAAGATGCACAAACTTCTTGCAATTCCGGCCGAATGGAAGGAGATATCTGCTCAAAACTTTCTGAGCTGGTGCAGACAGTGGCACCCGACATGACTGCGTTGTCGTTTTCAGCCGGGCACTCTTTGGGCCGGCGCAGCACGCAGAAACACCTAGATTGCAGATAATGGCTTTTTGACATTGAGAGTGATCAATATTGAAGATGCACAAACGTCTTGAAATTCCGGCCGAACGAAAGAAGATATCTGCTCAAAACATTCTGTGCAGGTGCAGACAGTGGCACCCGATATGCCTGCATTGTCGTTTTCAGCCGGGCACTCTTTGGGCCGGAGCAGCACGCAGAAACACCTAGATTGAAGATAAGCGCCTTTTTGTCATTGACCGCGACCAACATTGAAGATGCACAAACTTCTTTCAATTCCGGCCGAACGAAAGAAGATATCTGCTCAAAACATTCTGTGCAGGTGCAGACAGTGGCACCCGACATGCCTGCGTTGTCGTTTTCAGCCGGGCACTCTTTGGGCCGGAGCAGCACGCAGAAACACCTAGATTGAAGATAAGCGTCTTTTTGTCATTGACCGCGACCAACATTGAAGATGCACAAACTTCTTGCAATTCCGGCCGAATGGAAGGAGATATCTGCTCAAAACTGTCTGAGCTGGTGCAGACAGTGGCACCCGACATGCCTGCGTTGTCGTTTTCAGCCGGGCACTCTTTGGGCCGGCGCAGCACGCAGAAACACCTAGATTGCAGATAAGGGCTTTTTGACATTGACCGTGACCAATATTGAAGATGCACAAACGTCTTGCAATTCCGGCCGAATGAAAGAAGATATCTGCTCAAAACTTTCTGTGCAGGTGCAGACAGTGGCACCCGACATGCCTGCGTTGTCGTTTTCCGCCGGGCACTCTTTGGGCCGGAGCAGCACGCAGAAACACCTAGATTGAAGATAAGCGCCTTTTGCCATTGACCGCGACGAACATAGAAGATGCACAAACTTCTTGCAATTCCGGCCGAACGGAAGGAGATATCTGCTCAAATCTTTCTGAGCTGGTGCAGACAGTGGCACCCGACATGCCTGCGTTGTCGTTTTCAGCCGGGCACTCTTTGGGCCGGCGCAGCACGCAGAAACACCTAGATTGAAGATAAGCGTCTTTTGCCATTGACCGTGACCAATATTGAAGATGCACAAACGTCTGGCAATTCCGGCCGAACGGAAGGAGATATCTGCTCACAGTTTTCTGTGCAGGTGTAGACAGTGGCACCCGACATGCCTGCGTTGTCGTTTTCCACCGGGCACTCTTTGGGCCGGCGCAGCACGCAGAAACACCTAGATTGAAGATAAGCGCCTTTTGCCATTGACCGCGACGAACATAGAAGATGCACAAACTTCTTGCAATTCCGGCCGAATAGAAGGAGATATCTGCTCAAAACTTTCTGTGCAGTTGTAGACAGTGGCACTCGACATGCCTGCGTTGTCGTTTTCCGCCGGGCACTCTTTGGGCCGGAGCAGCACGCAGAAACACCTAGATTGAAGATAAGCGCCTTTTGCCATTGACCGCGACGAACATAGAAGATGCACAAACGTCTTGCAATTCCGGCCGAATGGAAGGAGATATCTGCTCAAAACTTTCTGAGCTGGTGCAGACAGTGGCACCCGACATGCCTGCGTTGTCGTTTTCAGCCGGGCACTCATTGGGCCGGCGCAGCACGCAGAAACACCTAGATTCCAGATAAGGGCTTTTTTGACATTGACCGTGACCAATATTGAAGATGCACAAACGTCTTGCAATTCCGGCTGAATGTAAGGAGATATCTGCTCACAACTTTCTGTGCAGGTGCAGACAGTGGCACCCGACATGCCTGCGTTGTCGTTTTCTGCCGGGCACTCTTTGGGCCGGCGCAGCACGCAGAAACACCTAGATTGAAGATAAGCGCCTTTTGCCATTGACCGCGACGAACATAGAAGATGCACAAACTTCTTGCAATCCCGGCCGAATGGAAGGAGATATCTGCTTAAAACTTTCTGTGCAAGTGTAGACAGTGGCACCCGACATGCCTGCGTTGTCGTGTTCCGCCGGGCACTCTTTGGGCCGGAGCAGCACGCAGAAACACCTAGATTGAAGATAAGCGCCTTTTGCCATTGACCGCGACGAACATAGAAGATGCACAAACTTCTTGCAATTCCGGCCGAACGAAAGAAGATATCTGCTCAAAACATTCTGTGCAGGTGCAGACAGTGGCACCCGACATGCCTGCGTTGTCGTTTTCAGCCGGGCACTCTTTGGGCCGGATCAGCACGCAGAAACACCTAGATTGAAGATAAGCGTCTTTTTGTCATTGACCGCGACCAACATTGAAGATGCACAAACTTCTTTCAATTCCGGCCGAACGGAAGGAGATATCTGCTCACAATTTTCTGTGCAGGTGTAGACAGTGGCACCCGACATGCCTGCGTTGTCGTTTTCCGCCGGGCACTCTTTGGGCCGGTGCAGCACGCAGAAACACCTAGATTGCAGATAAGGGCTTTTTGACATTGACCGTGACCAATATGGAAGATGCACAAACGTCTTGCAATTCCGGCCGAATGGAAGGAGATATCTGCTCACAACTTTCTGTGCAGGTGCAGAGAGTGGCACCCGACATGCCTGCGTTGTCGTTTTCAGCCGGGCACTCTTTGGGCCGGAGCAGCACGCTGAAACACCTAGATTGAAGATAAGCGCCTTTTTGTCATTGACCGCGACGAACATAGAAGATGCACAAACTTCTTGCAATTCCGGCCGAATGGAAGGAGATATCTGCTCAAAACTTTCTGTGCAGGTGTAGACAGTGGCACCCGATATGCCTGCGTTGTCGTTTTCCGCCGAGCACTGTTTGGGCCGGAGCAGCACGCAGAAACACCTAGATTGAAGATAAGCGCCTTTTGCCATTGACCGCGACGAACATAGAAGATGCACAAACATCTTGCAATTCCGGCCGAATGGAAGGAGATATCTGCTCAAAACTTTCTGAGCTGGTGCAGACAGTGGAACCCGACATGCCTGCGTTGTCGTTTTCAGCCGGGCACTCTTTGGGCCGGCGCAGTACGCAGAAACACCTAGATTGCAGATAAGGGCTTTTTGACATTGACCGTGACCAATATTGAAGATGCACAAACGTCTTGCAATTCCGGCCGAATGAAAGAAGATATCTGCTCAAAACTTTCTGTGCAGGTGCAGACAGTGGCACCCGACATGCCTGCGTTGTCGTTTTCAGCCGGGCACTCTTTGGGCCGGAGCAGCACGCAGAAACACCTAGATTGAAGATAAGCGCCTTTTGCCATTGACCGCGACGAACATAGAAGATGCACAAACTTCTTGCAATCCCGGCCGAATGGAAGGAGATATCTGCTCAAAACTTTCTGTGCAAGTGTAGACAGTGGCACCCGACATGCCTGCGTTGTCGTTTTCCGCCTAGCACTCTTTGGGCTGGAGCAGCACGCAGAAACACCTAGATTGAAGATAAGCGCCTTTTGCCATTGACCGCGACGAACATAGAAGATGCACAAACTTCTTGCAATCCCGGCCGAATGGAAGGAGATATCTGCTCAAAACTTTCTGTGCAAGTGCAGACAGTGGCACCCGACATGCCTGCGTTGTCGTTTTCCGCCGGGCACTCTTTGGGCCGGCGCAGCACGCAGAAACACCTAGATTGAAGATAAGCGCCTTTTGCCATTGACCGCGACGAACATAGAAGATGCACAAACATCTTGCAATTCCGGCCGAATAAAAGGAGATATCTGCTCAAAACTTTCTGTGCAGGTGCAGAGAGTGGCACCCGACATGCCTGCGTTGTCGTTTTCAGCCGGGCACTCTTTTGGCCGGCGCAGCACGCAGAAACACCTAGATTGAAGATAAGGGCTTTTTGACATTGACCGTGACCAATATTAAAGATGCACAAACGTCTTGCAATTCCGGCCGAACGAAAGAAGATATCTGCTCAAAACTTTCTGTGCAGGTGCAGACAGTGGCACCCGACATGCCTGCATTGTCGTTTTCAGCCGGGCACTCTTTGGGCCGGAGCAGCACGCAGAAACACCTAGATTGAAGATAAGCGCCTTTTTGTCATTGACCGCGACCAACATTGAAGATGCACAAACTTCTTTCAATTCCGGCCGAACGGAAGGAGATATCTGCTCACAACTTTCTGTGCAGGTGCAGACAGTGGCACCCGACATGCCTGCGTTGTCGTTTTCCGCCGGGCACTCTTTGGGCCGGCGCAGCACGCAGAAACACCTGGATTGAAGATAAGCGCCTTTTGCCATTGACCGCGACGAACATAGAAGATGCACAAACTTCTTGCAATTCCGGCGGAATAGAAGGAGATATCTGCTCAAAACTTTCTGTGCAGGTGTAGACAGTGGCACTCGACATGCCTGCGTTGTCGTTTTCCGCCGGGCACTCTTTGGGCCGGCGCAGCACGCAGAAACACCTAGATTGAAGATAAGCGCCTTTTGCCATTGACCGCGACGAACATAGAAGATGCACAAACTTCTTGCAATCCCGGCCGAATGGAAGGAGATATCTGCTTAAAACTTTCTGTGCAAGTGTAGACAGTGGCACCCGACATGCCTGCGTTGTCGTTTTCCGCCGGGCACTCTTTGGGCCGGCGCAGCACGCAGAAACACCTAGATTGAAGATAAGCGCCTTTTGCCATTGACCGCGACGAACATAGAAGATGCACAAACTTCTTGCAATCCCGGCCGAATGGAAGGAGATATCTGCTTAAAACTTTCTGTGCAAGTGTAGACAGTGGCACCCGACATGCCTGCGTTGTCGTTTTCCGCCGGGCACTCTTTGGGCCGGCGCAGCACGCAGAAACACCTAGATTGAAGATAAGCGCCTTTTGCCATTGACCGCGACGAACATAGAAGATGCACAAACATCTTGCAATTCCGGCCGAATGGAAGGAGATATCTGCTCAAAACTTTCTGAGCTGGTGCAGACAGTGGCACCCGACATGCCTGCGTTGTCGTTTTCAGCCGGGCACTCTTTGGGCCGGCGCAGCACGCAGAAACACCTAGATTGCAGATAAGGGCTTTTTGACATTGACCGTGACCAATATGGAAGATGCACAAACGTCTTGCAATTCCGGCCGAATGGAAGGAGATATCTGCTCACAACTTTCTGTGCAGGTGCAGAGAGTGGCACCCGACATGCCTGCGTTGTCGTTTTCAGCCGGGCACTCTTTGGGCCGGCGCAGCACGCAGAAACACCTAGATTGCAGATAAGGGCTTTTTGACATTGAACGTGACCAATATTGAAGATGCACAAACGTCTGGCAATTCCGGCCGAACGGAAGGAGATATCTGCTCACAGCTTTCTGTGCAGGTGTAGACAGTGGCACCCGACATGCCTGCATTGTCGTTTTCAGCCGGGCACTCTTTGGGCCGGAGCAGCACGCAGAAACACCTAGATTGAAGATAAGCGCCTTTTTGTCATTGACCGCGACCAACATTGAAGATGCACAAACTTCTTTCAATTCCGGCCGAAAGGAAGGAGATATCTGCTCACAACTTTCTGTGCAGGTGCAGACAGTGGCACCCGACATGCCTGCGTTGTCGTATTCCGCCGGGCACTCTTTGGGCCGGCGCAGCACGCAGAAACACCTGGATTGAAGATAAGCGCCTTTTGCCATTGACCGCGACGAACATAGAAGATGCACAAACTTCTTGCAATTCCGGCGGAATAGAAGGAGATATCTGCTCAAAACTTTCTGTGCAGGTGTAGACAGTGGCACTCGACATGCCTGCGTTGTCGTTTTCCGCCGGGCACTCTTTGGGCCGGCGCAGCACGCAGAAACACCTAGATTGAAGATAAGCACCTTTTGCCATTGACCGCGACGAACATAGAAGATGCACAAACTTCTTGCAATCCCGGCCGAATGGAAGGAGATATCTGCTTAAAACTTTCTGTGCAAGTGTAGACAGTGGCACCCGACATGCCTGCGTTGTCGTTTTCCGCCGGGCACTCTTTGGGCCGGAGCAGCACGCAGAAACACCTAGATTGAAGATAAGCACCTTTTGCCATTGACCGCGACGAACATAGAAGATGCACAAACTTCTTGCAATTCCGGCCGAACGAAAGAAGATATCTGCTCTAAACATTCTGTGCAGGTGCAGACAGTGGCACCCGACATGCCTGCGTTGTCGTTTTCAGCCGGGCACTCTTTGGGCCGGAGCAGCACGCAGAAACACCTAGATTGAAGATAAGCGTCTTTTTGTCATTGACCGCGACCAACATTGAAGATGCACAAACTTCTTTCAATTCCGGCCGAACGGAAGGAGATATCTGCTCACAATTTTCTGTGCAGGTGTAGACAGTGGCACCCGACATGCCTGCGTTGTCGTTTTCCGCCGGGCACTCTTTGGGCCGGCGCAGCACGCAGAAACACCTAGATTGAAGATAAGCGCCTTTTGCCATTGACCGCGACGAACATAGAAGATGCACAAACTTCTTGCAATTCCGGCCGAATAGAAGGAGATATCTGCTCAAAACTTTCTGTGCAGTTGTAGACAGTGGCACTCGACATGCCTGCGTTGTCGTTTTCCGCCGGGCACTCTTTGGGCCGGAGCAGCACGCAGAAACACCTAGATTGAAGATAAGCGCCTTTTGCCATTGACCGCGACGAACATAGAAGATGCACAAACGTCTTGCAATTCCGGCCGAATGGAAGGAGATATCTGCTCAAAACTTTCTGAGCTGGTGCAGACAGTGGCACCCGACATGCCTGCGTTGTCGTTTTCAGCCGGGCACTCATTGGGCCGGCGCAGCACGCAGAAACACCTAGATTCCAGATAAGGGCTTTTTGACATTGACCGTGACCAATATTGAAGATGCACAAACGTCTTGCAATTCCGGCTGAATGGAAGGAGATATCTGCTCACAACTTTCTGTGCAGGTGCAGACAGTGGCACCCGACATGCCTGCGTTGTCGTTTTCTGCCGGGCACTCTTTGGGCCGGCGCAGCACGCAGAAACACCTAGATTGAAGATAAGCGCCTTTTGCCATTGACCGCGACGAACATAGAAGATGCACAAACTTCTTGCAATCCCGGCCGAATGGAAGGAGATATCTGCTTAAAACTTTCTGTGCAAGTGTAGACAGTGGCACCCGACATGCGTGCGTTGTCGTTTTCCGCCGGGCACTCTTTGGGCCGGAGCAGCACGCAGAAACACCTAGATTGAAGATAAGCGCCTTTTGCCATTGACCGCGACGAACATAGAAGATGCACAAACTTCTTGCAATTCCGGCCGAACGAAAGAAGATATCTGCTCAAAACATTCTGTGCAGGTGCAGACAGTGGCACCCGACATGCCTGCGTTGTCGTTTTCAGCCGGGCACTCTTTGGGCCGGATCAGCACGCAGAAACACCTAGATTGAAGATAAGCGTCTTTTTGTCATTGACCGCGACCAACATTGAAGATGCACAAACTTCTTTCAATTCCGGCCGAACGGAAGGAGATATCTGCTCACAATTTTCTGTGCAGGTGTAGACAGTGGCACCCGACATGGCTGCGTTGTCGTTTTCCGCCGGGCACTCTTTGGGCCGGTGCAGCACGCAGAAACACCTAGATTGCAGATAAGGGCTTTTTGACATTGACCGTGACCAATATGGAAGATGCACAAACGTCTTGCAATTCCGGCCGAATGGAAGGAGATATCTGCTCACAACTTTCTGTGCAGGTGCAGAGAGTGGCACCCGACATGTCTGCGTTGTCGTTTTCAGCCGGGCACTCTTTGGGCCGGAGCAGCACGCTGAAACACCTAGATTGAAGATAAGCGCCTTTTTGTCATTGACCGCGACGAACATAGAAGATGCACAAACTTCTTGCAATTCCGGCCGAATGGAAGGAGATATCTGCTCAAAACTTTCTGTGCAGGTGTAGACAGTGGCACCCGACATGCCTGCGTTGTCGTTTTCCGCCGGGCACTCTTTGGGCCGGAGCAGCACGCAGAAACACCTAGATTGAAGATAAGCGCCTTTTGCCATTGACCGCGACGAACATAGAAGATGCACAAACATCTTGCAATTCCAGCCGAATGGAAGGAGATATCTGCTCAAAACTTTCTGAGCTGGTGCAGACAGTGGCACCCGACATGCCTGCGTTTTCGTTTTCAGCCGGGCACTCTTTGGGCCGGCGCAGCACGCAGAAACACCTAGATTGCAGATAAGGGCTTTTTGACATTGACCGTGACCAATATGGAAGATGCACAAACGTCTTGCAATTCCGGCCGAATGGAAGGAGATATCTGCTCAAAACATTCTGTGCAGGTGCAGACAGTGGCACCCGACATGCCTGCGTTGTCGTTTTCAGCCGGGCACTCTTTGGGCCGGAGCAGCACGCAGAAACACCTAGATTGAAGATAAGCGCCTTTTTGTCATTGACCGCGACCAACATTGAAGATGCACAAACTTATTTCAATTCCGGCCGAACGGAAGGAGATATCTGCTCACAACTTTCTGTGCAGGTGCAGACAGTGGCACCCGACATGCCTGCGTTGTCGTTTTCCGCCGGGCACTCTTTGGGCCGGCGCAGCACGCAGAAACACCTAGATTGAAGATAAGCGCCTTTTGCCATTGACCGCGACGAACATAGAAGATGAACAAACTTCTTGCAATTCCGGCCGAATAGAAGGAGATATCTGCTCAAAACTTTCTGTGCAGGTGTAGACAGTGGCACTCGACATGCCTGCGTTGTCGTTTTCCGCCGGGCACTCTTTGGGCCGGAGCAGCACGCAGAAACACCTAGATTGAAGATAAGCGCCTTTTGCCATTGACCGCGACGAACATAGAAGATGCACAAACATCTTGCAATTCCGGCCGAATAAAAGGAGATATCTGCTCAAAACTTTCTGTGCAGGTGCAGAGAGTGGCACCCGACATGCCTGCGTTGTCGTTTTCAGCCGGGCACTCTTTTGGCCGGCGCAGCACGCAGAAACACCTAGATTGAAGATAAGGGCTTTTTGACATTGACCGTGACCAATATTAAAGATGCACAAACGTCTTGCAATTCCGGCCGAACGAAAGAAGATATCTGCTCAAAACTTTCTGTGCAGGTGCAGACAGTGGCACCCGACATGCCTGCATTGTCGTTTTCAGCCGGGCACTCTTTGGGCCGGAGCAGCACGCAGAAACACCTAGATTGAAGATAAGCGCCTTTTTGTCATTGACCGCGACCAACATTGAAGATGCACAAACTTCTTTCAATTCCGGCCGAACGGAAGGAGATATCTGCTCACAACTTTCTGTGCAGGTGCAGACAGTGGCACCCGACATGCCTGCGTTGTCGTTTTCCGCCGGGCACTCTTTGGGCCGGCGCAGCACGCAGAAACACCTAGATTGAAGATAAGCGCCTTTTGCCATTGACCGCGACGAACATAGAAGATGCACAAACTTCTTGCAATTCCGGCGGAATAGAAGGAGATATCTGCTCAAAACTTTCTGTGCAGGTGTAGACAGTGGCACTCGACATGCCTGCGTTGTCGTTTTCCGCCGGGCACTCTTTGGGCCGGCGCAGCACGCAGAAACACCTAGATTGAAGATAAGCGCCTTTTGCCATTGACCGCGACGAACATAGAAGATGCACAAACTTCTTGCAATCCCGGCCGAATGGAAGGAGATATCTGCTTAAAACTTTCTGTGCAAGTGTAGACAGTGGCACCCGACATGCCTGCGTTGTCGTTTTCCGCCGGGCACTCTTTGGGCCGGCGCAGCACGCAGAAACACCTAGATTGAAGATAAGCGCCTTTTGCCATTGACCGCGACGAACATAGAAAATGCACAAACATCTTGCAATTCCGGCCGAATGGAAGGAGATATCTGCTCAAAACTTTCTGAGCTGGTGCAGACAGTGGCACCCGACATGCCTGCGTTGTCGTTTTCAGCCGGGCACTCTTTGGGCCGGCGCAGCACGCAGAAACACCTAGATTGCAGAAAAGGGCTTTTTGACATTGACCGTGACCAATATGGAAGATGCACAAACGTCTTGCAATTCCGGCCGAATGGAAGGAGATATCTGCTCACAACTTTCTGTGCAGGTGCAGAGAGTGGCACCCGACATGCCTGCGTTGTCGTTTTCAGCCGGGCACTCTTTGGGCCGGCGCAGCACGCAGAAACACCTAGATTGCAGATAAGGGCTTTTTGACATTGAACGTGACCAATATTGAAGATGCACAAACGTCTGGCAATTCCGGCCGAACGGAAGGAGATATCTGCTCACAGCTTTCTGTGCAGGTGTAGACAGTGGCACCCGACATGCCTGCATTGTCGTTTTCAGCCGGGCACTCTTTGGGCCGGAGCAGCACGCAGAAACACCTAGATTGAAGATAAGCGCCTTTTTGTCATTGACCGCGACCAACATTGAAGATGCACAAACTTCTTTCAATTCCGGCCGAAAGGAAGGAGATATCTGCTCACAACTTTCTGTGCAGGTGCAGACAGTGGCACCCGACATGCCTGCGTTGTCGTTTTCCGCCGGGCACTCTTTGGGCCGGCGCAGCACGCAGAAACACCTGGATTGAAGATAAGCGCCTTTTGCCATTGACCGCGACGAACATAGAAGATGCACAAACTTCTTGCAATTCCGGCGGAATAGAAGGAGATATCTGCTCAAAACTTTCTGTGCAAATGTAGACAGTGGCACCCGACATGCCTGCGTTGTCGTTTTCCGCCGGGCACTCTTTGGGCCGGAGCAGCACGCAGAAACACCTAGATTGAAGATAAGCGCCTTTTGCCATTGACCGCGACGAACATAGAAGATGCACAAACTTCTTGCAATTCCGGCCGAACGAAAGAAGATATCTGCTCAAAACATTCTGTGCAGGTGCAGACAGTGGCACCCGACATGCCTGCGTTGTCGTTTTCAGCCGGGCACTCTTTGGGCCGGAGCAGCACGCAGAAACACCTAGATTGAAGATAAGCGTCTTTTTGTCATTGACCGCGACCAACATTGAAGATGCACAAACTTCTTTCAATTCCGGCCGAACGGAAGGAGATATCTGCTCACATATTTCTGTGCAGGTGTAGACAGTGGCACCCGACATGCCTGCGTTGTCGTTTTCCGCCGGGCACTCTTTGGGCCGGCGCAGCACGCAGAAACACCTAGATTGAAGATAAGCGCCTTTTGCCATTGACCGCGACGAACATAGAAGATGCACAAACTTCTTGCAATTCCGGCCGAATAGAAGGAGATATCTGCTCAAAACTTTCTGTGCAGTTGTAGACAGTGGCACTCGACATGCCTGCGTTGTCGTTTTCCGCCGGGCACTCTTTGGGCCGGAGCAGCACGCAGAAACACCTAGATTGAAGATAAGCGCCTTTTGCCATTGACCGCGACGAACATAGAAGATGCACAAACGTCTTGCAATTCCGGCCGAATGGAAGGAGATATCTGCTCAAAACTTTCTGAGCTGGTGCAGACAGTGGCACCCGACATGCCTGCGTTGTCGTTTTCAGCCGGGCACTCATTGGGCCGGCGCAGCACGCAGAAACACCTAGATTCCAGATAAGGGCTTTTTGACATTGACCGTGACCAATATTGAAGATGCACAAACGTCTTGCAATTCCGGCTGAATGGAAGGAGATATCTGCTCACAACTTTCTGTGCAGGTGCAGACAGTGGCACCCGACATGCCTGCGTTGTCGTTTTCTGCCGGGCACTCTTTGGGCCGGCGCAGCACGCAGAAACACCTAGATTGAAGATAAGCGCCTTTTGCCATTGACCGCGACGAACATAGAAGATGCACAAACTTCTTGCAATCCCGGCCGAATGGAAGGAGATATCTGCTCAAAACTTTCTGTGCAAGTGCAGACAGTGGCACCCGACATGCCTGCGTTGTCGTTTTCCGCCGGGCACTCTTTGGGCCGGCGCAGCACGCAGAAACACCTAGATTGAAGATAAGCGCCTTTTGCCATTGACCGCGACGAACATAGAAGATGCACAAACTTCTTGCAATTCCGGCCGAATGGAAGGAGATATCTGCTCAAAACTTTCTGTGCAGGTGCAGACAGTGGCACCCGACATGCCTGCGTTGTCGTTTTCAGCCGGGCACTCTTTGGGCCGGCGCAGCACGCCGAAACACCTAGATTGCAGATAAGAGCTTTTTGACATTGACCGTGACCAATATTGGAGATGCACAAACGTCTTGCAATTCCGGCCGAACGAAAGAAGATATCTGCTCAAAACATTCTGTGCAGGTGCAGACAGTGGCACCCGACATGCCTGCGTTGTCGTTTTCAGCCGGGCACTCTTTGGGCCGGAGCAGCACGCAGAAACACCTAGATTGAAGATAAGCGCCTTTTTGTCATTGACCGCGACCAACATTGAAGATGCACAAACTTATTTCAATTCCGGCCGAACGGAAGGAGATATCTGCTCACAACTTTCTGTGCAGGTGCAGACAGTGGCACCCGACATGCCTGCGTTGTCGTTTTCCGCCGGGCACTCTTTGGGCCGGCGCAGCACGCAGAAACACCTAGATTGAAGATAAGCGCCTTTTGCCATTGACCGCGACGAACATAGAAGATGCACAAACTTCTTGCAATTCCGGCCGAATAGAAGGAGATATCTGCTCAAAACTTTCTGTGCAGGTGTAGACAGTGGCACTCGACATGCCTGCGTTGTCGTTTTCCGCCGGGCACTCTTTGGGCCGGAGCAGCACGCAGAAACACCTAGATTGAAGATAAGCGCCTTTTGCCATTGACCGCGACGAACATAGAAGATGCACAAACATCTTGCAATTCCGGCCGAATAAAAGGAGATATCTGCTCAAAACTTTCTGTGCAGGTGCAGAGAGTGGCACCCGACATGCCTGCGTTGTCGTTTTCAGCCGGGCACTCTTTTGGCCGGCGCAGCACGCAGAAACACCTAGATTGAAGATAAGGGCTTTTTGACATTGACCGTGACCAATATTAAAGATGCACAAACGTCTTGCAATTCCGGCCGAACGAAAGAAGATATCTGCTCAAAACTTTCTGTGCAGGTGCAGACAGTGGCACCCGACATGCCTGCATTGTCGTTTTCAGCCGGGCACTCTTTGGGCCGGAGCAGCACGCAGAAACACCTAGATTGAAGATAAGCGCCTTTTTGTCATTGACCGCGACCAACATTGAAGATGCACAAACTTCTTTCAATTCCGGCCGAACGGAAGGAGATATCTGCTCACAACTTTCTGTGCAGGTGCAGACAGTGGCACCCGACATGCCTGCGTTGTCGTTTTCCGCCGGGCACTCTTTGGGCCGGCGCAGCACGCAGAAACACCTAGATTGAAGATAAGCGCCTTTTGCCATTGACCGCGACGAACATAGAAGATGCACAAACTTCTTGCAATTCCGGCGGAATAGAAGGAGATATCTGCTCAAAACTTTCTGTGCAGGTGTAGACAGTGGCACTCGACATGCCTGCGTTGTCGTTTTCCGCCGGGCACTCTTTGGGCCGGCGCAGCACGCAGAAACACCTAGATTGAAGATAAGCGCCTTTTGCCATTGACCGCGACGAACATAGAAGATGCACAAACTTCTTGCAATCCCGGCCGAATGGAAGGAGATATCTGCTTAAAACTTTCTGTGCAAGTGTAGACAGTGGCACCCGACATGCCTGCGTTGTCGTTTTCCGCCGGGCACTCTTTGGGCCGGCGCAGCACGCAGAAACACCTAGATTGAAGATAAGCGCCTTTTGCCATTGACCGCGACGAACATAGAAGATGCACAAACATCTTGCAATTCCGGCCGAATGGAAGGAGATATCTGCTCAAAACTTTCTGAGCTGGTGCAGACAGTGGCACCCGACATGCCTGCGTTGTCGTTTTCAGCCGGGCACTCTTTGGGCCGGCGCAGCACGCAGAAACACCTAGATTGCAGATAAGGGCTTTTTGACATTGACCGTGACCAATATGGAAGATGCACAAACGTCTTGCAATTCCGGCCGAATGGAAGGAGATATCTGCTCACAACTTTCTGTGCAGGTGCAGAGAGTGGCACCCGACATGCCTGCGTTGTCGTTTTCAGCCGGGCACTCTTTGGGCCGGCGCAGCACGCAGAAACACCTAGATTGCAGATAAGGGCTTTTTGACATTGAACGTGACCAATATTGAAGATGCACAAACGTCTGGCAATTCCGGCCGAACGGAAGGAGATATCTGCTCACAGCTTTCTGTGCAGGTGTAGACAGTGGCACCCGACATGCCTGCATTGTCGTTTTCAGCCGGGCACTCTTTGGGCCGGAGCAGCACGCAGAAACACCTAGATTGAAGATAAGCGCCTTTTTGTCATTGACCGCGACCAACATTGAAGATGCACAAACTTCTTTCAATTCCGGCCGAAAGGAAGGAGATATCTGCTCACAACTTTCTGTGCAGGTGCAGACAGTGGCACCCGACATGCCTGCGTTGTCGTTTTCCGCCGGGCACTCTTTGGGCCGGCGCAGCACGCAGAAACACCTGGATTGAAGATAAGCGCCTTTTGCCATTGACCGCGACGAACATAGAAGATGCACAAACTTCTTGCAATTCCGGCGGAATAGAAGGAGATATCTGCTCAAAACTTTCTGTGCAGGTGTAGACAGTGGCACTCGACATGCCTGCGTTGTCGTTTTCCGCCGGGCACTCTTTGGGCCGGCGCAGCACGCAGAAACACCTAGATTGAAGATAAGCACCTTTTGCCATTGACCGCGACGAACATAGAAGATGCACAAACTTCTTGCAATCCCGGCCGAATGGAAGGAGATATCTGCTTAAAACTTTCTGTGCAAGTGTAGACAGTGGCACCCGACATGCCTGCGTTGTCGTTTTCCGCCGGGCACTCTTTGGGCCGGAGCAGCACGCAGAAACACCTAGATTGAAGATAAGCACCTTTTGCCATTGACCGCGACGAACATAGAAGATGCACAAACTTCTTGCAATTCCGGCCGAACGAAAGAAGATATCTGCTCTAAACATTCTGTGCAGGTGCAGACAGTGGCACCCGACATGCCTGCGTTGTCGTTTTCAGCCGGGCACTCTTTGGGCCGGAGCAGCACGCAGAAACACCTAGATTGAAGATAAGCGTCTTTTTGTCATTGACCGCGACCAACATTGAAGATGCACAAACTTCTTTCAATTCCGGCCGAACGGAAGGAGATATCTGCTCACAATTTTCTGTGCAGGTGTAGACAGTGGCACCCGACATGCCTGCGTTGTCGTTTTCCGCCGGGCACTCTTTGGGCCGGCGCAGCACGCAGAAACACCTAGATTGAAGATAAGCGCCTTTTGCCATTGACCGCGACGAACATAGAAGATGCACAAACTTCTTGCAATTCCGGCCGAATAGAAGGAGATATCTGCTCAAAACTTTCTGTGCAGTTGTAGACAGTGGCACTCGACATGCCTGCGTTGTCGTTTTCCGCCGGGCACTCTTTGGGCCGGAGCAGCACGCAGAAACACCTAGATTGAAGATAAGCGCCTTTTGCCATTGACCGCGACGAACATAGAAGATGCACAAACGTCTTGCAATTCCGGCCGAATGGAAGGAGATATCTGCTCAAAACTTTCTGAGCTGGTGCAGACAGTGGCACCCGACATGCCTGCGTTGTCGTTTTCAGCCGGGCACTCATTGGGCCGGCGCAGCACGCAGAAACACCTAGATTCCAGATAAGGGCTTTTTGACATTGACCGTGACCAATATTGAAGATGCACAAACGTCTTGCAATTCCGGCTGAATGGAAGGAGATATCTGCTCACAACTTTCTGTGCAGGTGCAGACAGTGGCACCCGACATGCCTGCGTTGTCGTTTTCTGCCGGGCACTCTTTGGGCCGGCGCAGCACGCAGAAACACCTAGATTGACCGCGACGAACATAGAAGATGCACAAACTTCTTGCAATCCCGGCCGAATGGAAGGAGATATCTGCTTAAAACTTTCTGTGCAAGTGTAGACAGTGGCACCCGACATGCGTGCGTTGTCGTTTTCCGCCGGGCACTCTTTGGGCCGGAGCAGCACGCAGAAACACCTAGATTGAAGATAAGCGCCTTTTGCCATTGACCGCGACGAACATAGAAGATGCACAAACTTCTTGCAATTCCGGCCGAACGAAAGAAGATATCTGCTCAAAACATTCTGTGCAGGTGCAGACAGTGGCACCCGACATGCCTGCGTTGTCGTTTTCAGCCGGGCACTCTTTGGGCCGGATCAGCACGCAGAAACACCTAGATTGAAGATAAGCGTCTTTTTGTCATTGACCGCGACCAACATTGAAGATGCACAAACTTCTTTCAATTCCGGCCGAACGGAAGGAGATATCTGCTCACAATTTTCTGTGCAGGTGTAGACAGTGGCACCCGACATGCCTGCGTTGTCGTTTTCCGCCGGGCACTCTTTGGGCCGGTGCAGCACGCAGAAACACCTAGATTGCAGATAAGGGCTTTTTGACATTGACCGTGACCAATATGGAAGATGCACAAACGTCTTGCAATTCCGGCCGAATGGAAGGAGATATCTGCTCACAACTTTCTGTGCAGGTGCAGAGAGTGGCACCCGACATGTCTGCGTTGTCGTTTTCAGCCGGGCACTCTTTGGGCCGGAGCAGCACGCTGAAACACCTAGATTGAAGATAAGCGCCTTTTTGTCATTGACCGCGACGAACATAGAAGATGCACAAACTTCTTGCAATTCCGGCCGAATGGAAGGAGATATCTGCTCAAAACTTTCTGTGCAGGTGTAGACAGTGGCACCCGACATGCCTGCGTTGTCGTTTTCCGCCGAGCACTGTTTGGGCCGGAGCAGCACGCAGAAACACCTAGATTGAAGATAAGCGCCTTTTGCCATTGACCGCGACGAACATAGAAGATGCACAAACTTCTTGCAATTACGGCCGAATGGAAGGAGATATCTGCTCAAAACTTTCTGTGCAGGTGCAGACAGTGGCACCCGACATGCCTGCGTTGTCGTTTTCAGCCGGGCACTCTTTGGGCCGGCGCAGCACGCCGAAACACCTAGATTGCAGATAAGAGCTTTTTGAAATTGACCGTGACCAATATTGGAGATGCACAAACGTCTTGCAATTCCGGCCGAACGAAAGAAGATATCTGCTCAAAACATTCTGTGCAGGTGCAGACAGTGGCACCCGACATGCCTGCGTTGTCGTTTTCAGCCGGGCACTCTTTGGGCCGGAGCAGCACGCAGAAACACCTAGATTGAAGATAAGCGCCTTTTTGTCATTGACCGCGACCAACATTGAAGATGCACAAACTTATTTCAATTCCGGCCGAACGGAAGGAGATATCTGCTCACAACTTTCTGTGCAGGTGCAGACAGTGGCACCCGACATGCCTGCGTTGTCGTTTTCCGCCGGGCACTCTTTGGGCCGGAGCAGCACGCAGAAACACCTAGATTGAAGATAAGCGCCTTTTGCCATTGACCGCAACGAACATAGAAGATGCACAAACGTCTTGCAATTCCGGCCGAATGGAAGGAGATATCTGCTCAAAACTTTCTGAGCTGGTGCAGACAGTGGCACCCGACATGCCTGCGTTGTCGTTTTCAGCCGGGCACTCATTGGGCCGGCGCAGCACGCAGAAACACCTAGATTCCAGATAAGGGCTTTTTGACATTGACCGTGACCAATATTGAAGATGCACAAACGTCTTGCAATTCCGGCTGAATGGAAGGAGATATCTGCTCACAACTTTCTGTGCAGGTGCAGACAGTGGCACCCGACATGCCTGCGTTGTCGTTTTCTGCCGGGCACTCTTTGGGCCGGCGCAGCACGCAGAAACACCTAGATTGAAGATAAGCGCCTTTTGCCATTGACCGCGACGAACATAGAAGATGCACAAACTTCTTGCAATCCCGGCCGAATGGAAGGAGATATCTGCTCAAAACTTTCTGTGCAAGTGCAGACAGTGGCACCCGACATGCCTGCGTTGTCGTTTTCCGCCGGGCACTCTTTGGGCCGGCGCAGCACGCAGAAACACCTAGATTGAAGATAAGCGCCTTTTGCCATTGACCGCGACGAACATAGAAGATGCACAAACTTCTTGCAATTCCGGCCGAATGGAAGGAGATATCTGCTCAAAACTTTCTGTGCAGGTGCAGACAGTGGCACCCGACATGCCTGCGTTGTCGTTTTCAGCCGGGCACTCTTTGGGCCGGCGCAGCACGCCGAAACACCTAGATTGCAGATAAGAGCTTTTTGACATTGACCGTGACCAATATTGGAGATGCACAAACGTCTTGCAATTCCGGCCGAACGAAAGAAGATATCTGCTCAAAACATTCTGTGCAGGTGCAGACAGTGGCACCCGACATGCCTGCGTTGTCGTTTTCAGCCGGGCACTCTTTGGGCCGGAGCAGCACGCAGAAACACCTAGATTGAAGATAAGCGCCTTTTTGTCATTGACCGCGACCAACATTGAAGATGCACAAACTTATTTCAATTCCGGCCGAACGGAAGGAGATATCTGCTCACAACTTTCTGTGCAGGTGCAGACAGTGGCACCCGACATGCCTGCGTTGTCGTTTTCCGCCGGGCACTCTTTGGGCCGGCGCAGCACGCAGAAACACCTAGATTGAAGATAAGCGCCTTTTGCCATTGACCGCGACGAACATAGAAGATGCACAAACTTCTTGCAATTCCGGCCGAATAGAAGGAGATATCTGCTCAAAACTTTCTGTGCAGGTGTAGACAGTGGCACTCGACATGCCTGCGTTGTCGTTTTCCGCCGGGCACTCTTTGGGCCGGAGCAGCACGCAGAAACACCTAGATTGAAGATAAGCGCCTTTTGCCATTGACCGCGACGAACATAGAAGATGCACAAACATCTTGCAATTCCGGCCGAATAAAAGGAGATATCTGCTCAAAACTTTCTGTGCAGGTGCAGAGAGTGGCACCCGACATGCCTGCGTTGTCGTTTTCAGCCGGGCACTCTTTTGGCCGGCGCAGCACGCAGAAACACCTAGATTGAAGATAAGGGCTTTTTGACATTGACCGTGACCAATATTAAAGATGCACAAACGTCTTGCAATTCCGGCCGAACGAAAGAAGATATCTGCTCAAAACTTTCTGTGCAGGTGCAGACAGTGGCACCCGACATGCCTGCATTGTCGTTTTCAGCCGGGCACTCTTTGGGCCGGAGCAGCACGCAGAAACACCTAGATTGAAGATAAGCGCCTTTTTGTCATTGACCGCGACCAACATTGAAGATGCACAAACTTCTTTCAATTCCGGCCGAACGGAAGGAGATATCTGCTCACAACTTTCTGTGCAGGTGCAGACAGTGGCACCCGACATGCCTGCGTTGTCGTTTTCCGCCGGGCACTCTTTGGGCCGGCGCAGCACGCAGAAACACCTAGATTGAAGATAAGCGCCTTTTGCCATTGACCGCGACGAACATAGAAGATGCACAAACTTCTTGCAATTCCGGCGGAATAGAAGGAGATATCTGCTCAAAACTTTCTGTGCAGGTGTAGACAGTGGCACTCGACATGCCTGCGTTGTCGTTTTCCGCCGGGCACTCTTTGGGCCGGCGCAGCACGCAGAAACACCTAGATTGAAGATAAGCGCCTTTTGCCATTGACCGCGACGAACATAGAAGATGCACAAACTTCTTGCAATCCCGGCCGAATGGAAGGAGATATCTGCTTAAAACTTTCTGTGCAAGTGTAGACAGTGGCACCCGACATGCCTGCGTTGTCGTTTTCCGCCGGGCACTCTTTGGGCCGGCGCAGCACGCAGAAACACCTAGATTGAAGATAAGCGCCTTTTGCCATTGACCGCGACGAACATAGAAGATGCACAAACATCTTGCAATTCCGGCCGAATGGAAGGAGATATCTGCTCAAAACTTTCTGAGCTGGTGCAGACAGTGGCACCCGACATGCCTGCGTTGTCGTTTTCAGCCGGGCACTCTTTGGGCCGGCGCAGCACGCAGAAACACCTAGATTGCAGATAAGGGCTTTTTGACATTGACCGTGACCAATATGGAAGATGCACAAACGTCTTGCAATTCCGGCCGAATGGAAGGAGATATCTGCTCACAACTTTCTGTGCAGGTGCAGAGAGTGGCACCCGACATGTCTGCGTTGTCGTTTTCAGCCGGGCACTCTTTGGGCCGGAGCAGCACGCTGAAACACCTAGATTGAAGATAAGCGCCTTTTTGTCATTGACCGCGACGAACATAGAAGATGCACAAACTTCTTGCAATTCCGGCCGAATGGAAGGAGATATCTGCTCAAAACTTTCTGTGCAGGTGTAGACAGTGGCACCCGACATGCCTGCGTTTTCGTTTTCCGCCGAGCACTGTTTGGGCCGGAGCAGCACGCAGAAACACCTAGATTGAAGATAAGCGCCTTTTGCCATTGACCGCGACGAACATAGAAGATGCACAAACATCTTGCAATTCCGGCCGAATGGAAGGAGATATCTGCTCAAAACTTTCTGAGCTGGTGCAGACAGTGGCACCCGACATGCCTGCGTTGTCGTTTTCAGCCGGGCAATCTTTGGGCCGGCGCAGTACGCAGAAACACCTAGATTGCAGATAAGGGCTTTTTGACATTGACCGTGACCAATATTGAAGATGCACAAACGTCTTGCAATTCCGGCCGAATGAAAGAAGATATCTGCTCAAAACTTTCTGTGCAGGTGCAGACAGTGGCACCCGACATGCCTGCGTTGTCGTTTTCAGCCGGGCACTCTTTGGGCCACGCAGAAACACCAGAAACGCAGAAACACCAAGATTGAAGATAAGCGCCTTTTGCCATTGACCGCGACGAACATAGAAGATGCACAAACTTCTTGCAATCCCGGCCGAATGGAAGGAGATATCTGCTCAAAACTTTCTGTGCAAGTGTAGACAGTGGCACCCGACATGCCTGCGTTGTCGTTTTCCGCCTAGCACTCTTTGGGCTGGAGCAGCACGCAGAAACACCTAGATTGAAGATAAGCGCCTTTTGCCATTGACCGCGACGAACATAGAAGATGCACAAACTTCTTGCAATCCCGGCCGAATGGAAGGAGATATCTGCTCAAAACTTTCTGTGCAAGTGCAGACAGTGGCACCCGACATGCCTGCGTTGTCGTTTTCCGCCGGGCACTCTTTGGGCCGGCGCAGCACGCAGAAACACCTAGATTGAAGATAAGCGCCTTTTGCCATTGACCGCGACGAACATAGAAGATGCACAAACTTCTTGCAATTACGGCCGAATGGAAGGAGATATCTGCTCAAAACTTTCTGTGCAGGTGCAGACAGTGGCACCCGACATGCCTGCGTTGTCGTTTTCAGCCGGGCACTCTTTGGGCCGGCGCAGCACGCCGAAACACCTAGATTGCAGATAAGAGCTTTTTGACATTGACCGTGACCAATATTGGAGATGCACAAACGTCTTGCAATTCCGGCCGAACGAAAGAAGATATCTGCTCAAAATATTCTGTGCAGGTGCAGGCAGTGGCACCCGACATGCCTGCGTTGTCGTTTTCAGCCGGGCACTCTTTGGGCCGGAGCAGCACGCAGAAACACCTAGATTGAAGATAAGCGCCTTTTTGTCATTGACCGCGACCAACATTGAAGATGCACAAACTTATTTCAATTCCGGCCGAACGGAAGGAGATATCTGCTCACAACTTTCTGTGCAGGTGCAGACAGTGGCACCCGACATGCCTGCGTTGTCGTTTTCCGCCGGGCACTCTTTGGGCCGGCGCAGCACGCAGAAACACCTAGATTGAAGATAAGCGCCTTTTGCCATTGACCGCGACGAACATAGAAGATGCACAAACTTCTTGCAATTCCGGCCGAATAGAAGGAGATATCTGCTCAAAACTTTCTGTGCAGGTGTAGACAGTGGCACTCGACATGCCTGCGTTGTCGTTTTCCGCCGGGCACTCTTTGGGCCGGAGCAGCACGCAGAAACACCTAGATTGAAGATAAGCGCCTTTTGCCATTGACCGCGACGAACATAGAAGATGCACAAACATCTTGCAATTCCGGCCGAATAAAAGGAGATATCTGCTCAAAACTTACTGTGCAGGTGCAGAGAGTGGCACCCGACATGCCTGCGTTGTCGTTTTCAGCCGGGCACTCTTTGGGCCGGCGCAGCACGCAGAAACACCTAGATTGAAGATAAGGGCTTTTTGACATTGACCGTGACCAATATTAAAGATGCACAAACGTCTTGCAATTCCGGCCGAACGAAAGAAGATATCTGCTCAAAACTTTCTGTGCAGGTGCAGACAGTGGCACCCGACATGCCTGCATTGTCGTTTTCAGCCGGGCACTCTTTGGGCCGGAGCAGCACGCAGAAACACCTAGATTGAAGATAAGCGCCTTTTTGTCATTGACCGCGACCAACATTGAAGATGCACAAACTTCTTTCAATTCCGGCCGAACGGAAGGAGATATCTGCTCACAACTTTCTGTGCAGGTGCAGACAGTGGCACCCGACATGCCTGCGTTGTCGTTTTCCGCCGGGCACTCTTTGGGCCGGCGCAGCACGCAGAAACACCTAGATTGAAGATAAGCGCCTTTTGCCATTGACCGCGACGAACATAGAAGATGCACAAACTTCTTGCAATTCCGGCGGAATAGAAGGAGATATCTGCTCAAAACTTTCTGTGCAGGTGTAGACAGTGGCACTCGACATGCCTGCGTTGTCGTTTTCCGCCGGGCACTCTTTGGGCCGGCGCAGCACGCAGAAACACCTAGATTGAAGATAAGCGCCTTTTGCCATTGACCGCGACGAACATAGAAGATGCACAAACATCTTGCAATTCCGGCCGAATGGAAGGAGATATCTGCTCAAAACTTTCTGAGCTGGTGCAGACAGTGGCACCCGACATGTCTGCGTTGTCGTTTTCAGCCGGGCACTCTTTGGGCCGGCGCAGCACGCAGAAACACCTAGATTCCAGATAAAGGCTTTTTGACATTGACCGTGACCAATATTGAAGATGCACAAACGTCTTGCAATTCCGGCTGAATGGAAGGAGATATCTGCTCACAACTTTCTGTGCAGGTGCAGACAGTGGCACCCGACATGCCTGCGTTGTCGTTTTCTGCCCGGCACTCTTTGGGCCGGCTCAGCACGCAGAAACACCTAGATTGAAGATAAGCGCCTTTTGCCATTGACCGCGACGAACATAGAAGATGCACAAACTTCTTGCAATCCCGGCCGAATGGAAAGAGATATCTGCTTAAAACTTTCTGTGCAAGTGTAGACAGTGGCACCCGACATGCGTGCGTTGTCGTTTTCCGCCGGGCACTCTTTGGGCCGGAGCAGCACGCAGAAACACCTAGATTGAAGATAAGCGCCTTTTGCCATTGACCGCGACGAACATAGAAGATGCACAAACTTCTTGCAATTCCGGCCGAACGAAAGAAGATATCTGCTCAAAACATTCTGTGCAGGTGCAGACAGTGGCACCCGACATGCCTGCGTTGTCGTTTTCAGCCGGGCACTCTTTGGGCCGGATCAGCACGCAGAAACACCTAGATTGAAGATAAGCGTCTTTTTGTCATTGACCGCGACCAACATTGAAGATGCACAAACTTCTTTCAATTCCGGCCGAACGGAAGGAGATATCTGCTCACAATTTTCTGTGCAGGTGTAGACAGTGGCACCCGACATGCCTGCGTTGTCGTTTTCCGCCGGGCACTCTTTGGGCCGGTGCAGCACGCAGAAACACCTAGATTGCAGATAAGGGCTTTTTGACATTGACCGTGACCAATATGGAAGATGCACAAACGTCTTGCAATTCCGGCCGAATGGAAGGAGATATCTGCTCACAACTTTCTGTGCAGGTGCAGAGAGTGGCACCCGACATGCCTGCGTTGTCGTTTTCAGCCGGGCACTCTTTGGGCCGGAGCAGCACGCTGAAACACCTAGATTGAAGATAAGCGCCTTTTTGTCATTGACCGCGACGAACATAGAAGATGCACAAACTTCTTGCAATTCCGGCCGAATGGAAGGAGATATCTGCTCAAAACTTTCTGTGCAGGTGTAGACAGTGGCACCCGACATGCCTGCGTTGTCGTTTTCCGCCGAGCACTGTTTGGGCCGGAGCAGCACGCAGAAACACCTAGATTGAAGATAAGCGCCTTTTGCCATTGACCGCGACGAACATAGAAGATGCACAAACATCTTGCAATTCCGGCCGAATGGAAGGAGATATCTGCTCAAAACTTTCTGAGCTGGTGCAGACAGTGGCACCCGACATGCCTGCGTTGTCGTTTTCAGCCGGGCACTCTTTGGGCCGGCGCAGTACGCAGAAACACCTAGATTGCAGATAAGGGCTTTTTGACATTGACCGTGACCAATATTGAAGATGCACAAACGTCTTGCAATTCCGGCCGAATGAAAGAAGATATCTGCTCAAAACTTTCTGTGCAGGTGCAGACAGTGGCACCCGACATGCCTGCGTTGTCGTTTTCAGCCGGGCACTCTTTGGGCCGGAGCAGCACGCAGAAACACCAAGATTGAAGATAAGCGCCTTTTGCCATTGACCGCGACGAACATAGAAGATGCACAAACTTCTTGCAATCCCGGCCGAATGGAAGGAGATATCTGCTCAAAACTTTCTGTGCAAGTGTAGACAGTGGCACCCGACATGCCTGCGTTGTCGTTTTCCGCCTAGCACTCTTTGGGCTGGAGCAGCACGCAGAAACACCTAGATTGAAGATAAGCGCCTTTTGCCATTGACCGCGACGAACATAGAAGATGCACAAACTTCTTGCAATCCCGGCCGAATGGAAGGAGATATCTGCTCAAAACTTTCTGTGCAAGTGCAGACAGTGGCACCCGACATGCCTGCGTTGTCGTTTTCCGCCGGGCACTCTTTGGGCCGGCGCAGCACGCAGAAACACCTAGATTGAAGATAAGCGCCTTTTGCCATTGACCGCGACGAACATAGAAGATGCACAAACTTCTTGCAATTACGGCCGAATGGAAGGAGATATCTGCTCAAAACTTTCTGTGCAGGTGCAGACAGTGGCACCCGACATGCCTGCGTTGTCGTTTTCAGCCGGGCACTCTTTGGGCCGGCGCAGCACGCCGAAACACCTAGATTGCAGATAAGAGCTTTTTGACATTGACCGTGACCAATATTGGAGATGCACAAACGTCTTGCAATTCCGGCCGAACGAAAGAAGATATCTGCTCAAAACATTCTGTGCAGGTGCAGACAGTGGCACCCGACATGCCTGCGTTGTCGTTTTCAGCCGGGCACTCTTTGGGCCGGAGCAGCACGCAGAAACACCTAGATTGAAGATAAGCGCCTTTTTGTCATTGACCGCGACCAACATTGAAGATGCACAAACTTATTTCAATTCCGGCCGAACGGAAGGAGATATCTGCTCACAACTTTCTGTGCAGGTGCAGACAGTGGCACCCGACATGCCTGCGTTGTCGTTTTCCGCCGGGCACTCTTTGGGCCGGCGCAGCACGCAGAAACACCTAGATTGAAGATAAGCGCCTTTTGCCATTGACCGCGACGAACATAGAAGATGCACAAACTTCTTGCAATTCCGGCCGAATAGAAGGAGATATCTGCTCAAAACTTTCTGTGCAGGTGTAGACAGTGGCACTCGACATGCCTGCGTTGTCGTTTTCCGCCGGGCACTCTTTGGGCCGGAGCAGCACGCAGAAACACCTAGATTGAAGATAAGCTCCTTTTGCCATTGACCGCGACGAACATAGAAGATGCACAAACATCTTGCAATTCCGGCCGAATATAAGGAGATATCTGCTCAAAACTTTCTGTGCAGGTGCAGAGAGTGGCACCCGACATGCCTGCGTTGTCGTTTTCAGCCGGGCACTCTTTGGGCCGGCGCAGCACGCAGAAACACCTAGATTGAAGATAAGGGCTTTTTGACATTGACCGTGACCAATATTAAAGATGCACAAACGTCTTGCAATTCCGGCCGAACGAAAGAAGATATCTGCTCAAAACTTTCTGTGCAGGTGCAGACAGTGGCACCCGACATGCCTGCATTGTCGTTTTCAGCCGGGCACTCTTTGGGCCGGAGCAGCACGCAGAAACACCTAGATTGAAGATAAGCGCCTTTTTGTCATTGACCGCGACCAACATTGAAGATGCACAAACTTCTTTCAATTCCGGCCGAACGGAAGGAGATATCTGCTCACAACTTTCTGTGCAGGTGCAGACAGTGGCACCCGACATGCCTGCGTTGTCGTTTTCCGCCGGGCACTCTTTGGGCCGGCGCAGCACGCAGAAACACCTAGATTGAAGATAAGCGCCTTTTGCCATTGACCGCGACGAACATAGAAGATGCACAAACTTCTTGCAATTCCGGCGGAATAGAAGGAGATATCTGCTCAAAACTTTCTGTGCAGGTGTAGACAGTGGCACTCGACATGCCTGCGTTGTCGTTTTCCGCCGGGCACTCTTTGGGCCGGCGCAGCACGCAGAAACACCTAGATTGAAGATAAGCGCCTTTTGCCATTGACCGCGACGAACATAGAAGATGCACAAACATCTTGCAATTCCGGCCGAATGGAAGGAGATATCTGCTCAAAACTTTCTGAGCTGGTGCAGACAGTGGCACCCGACATGCCTGCGTTGTCGTTTTCAGCCGGGCACTCTTTGGGCCGGCGCAGCACGCAGAAACACCTAGATTGCAGATAAGGGCTTTTTGACATTGACCTTGACCAATATGGAAGATGCACAAACGTCTTGCAATTCCGGCCGAATGGAAGGAGATATCTGCTCACAACTTTCTGTGCAGGTGCAGAGAGTGGCACCCGACATGCCTGCGTTGCCGTTTTCAGCCGGGCACTCTTTGGGCCGGCGCAGCACGCAGAAACACCTAGATTGCAGATAAGGGCTTTTTGACATTGAACGTGACCAATATTGAAGATGCACAAACGTCTGGCAATTCCGGCCGAACGGAAGGAGATATCTGCTCACAGTTTTCTGTGCAGGTGTAGACAGTGGCACCCGACATGCCTGCGTTGTCGTTTTCCGCCGGGCACTCTTTGGGCCGGCGCAGCACGCAGAAAAACCTAGATTGAAGATAAGCGCCTTTTGCCATTGACCGCGACGAACATAGAAGATGCACAAACTTCTTGCAATTCCGGCCGAATGGAAGGAGATATCTGCTCAAAACTTTCTGAGCTGGTGCAGACAGTGGCACCCGACATGACTGCGTTGTCGTTTTCAGCCGGGCACTCTTTGGGCCGGCGCAGCACGCAGAAACACCTAGATTGCAGATAATGGCTTTTTGACATTGAGAGTGATCAATATTGAAGATGCACAAACGTCTTGAAATTCCGGCCGAACGAAAGAAGATATCTGCTCAAAACATTCTGTGCAGGTGCAGACAGTGGCACCCGATATGCCTGCATTGTCGTTTTCAGCCGGGCACTCTTTGGGCCGGAGCAGCACGCAGAAACACCTAGATTGAAGATAAGCGCCTTTTTGTCATTGACCGCGACCAACATTGAAGATGCACAAACTTCTTTCAATTCCGGCCGAACGAAAGAAGATATCTGCTCAAAACATTCTGTGCAGGTGCAGACAGTGGCACCCGACATGCCTGCGTTGTCGTTTTCAGCCGGGCACTCTTTGGGCCGGAGCAGCACGCAGAAACACCTAGATTGAAGATAAGCGTCTTTTTGTCATTGACCGCGACCAACATTGAAGATGCACAAACTTCTTGCAATTCCGGCCGAATGGAAGGAGATATCTGCTCAAAACTGTCTGAGCTGGTGCAGACAGTGGCACCCGACATGCCTGCGTTGTCGTTTTCAGCCGGGCACTCTTTGGGCCGGCGCAGCACGCAGAAACACCTAGATTGCAGATAAGGGCTTTTTGACATTGACCGTGACCAATATTGAAGATGCACAAACGTCTTGCAATTCCGGCCGAATGAAAGAAGATATCTGCTCAAAACTTTCTGTGCAGGTGCAGACAGTGGCACCCGACATGCCTGCGTTGTCGTTTTCCGCCGGGCACTCTTTGGGCCGGAGCAGCACGCAGAAACACCTAGATTGAAGATAAGCGCCTTTTGCCATTGACCGCGACGAACATAGAAGATGCACAAACTTCTTGCAATTCCGGCCGAACGGAAGGAGATATCTGCTCAAATCTTTCTGAGCTGGTGCAGACAGTGGCACCCGACATGCCTGCGTTGTCGTTTTCAGCCGGGCACTCTTTGGGCCGGCGCAGCACGCAGAAACACCTAGATTGAAGATAAGCGTCTTTTGCCATTGACCGTGACCAATATTGAAGATGCACAAACGTCTGGCAATTCCGGCCGAACGGAAGGAGATATCTGCTCACAGTTTTCTGTGCAGGTGTAGACAGTGGCACCCGACATGCCTGCGTTGTCGTTTTCCACCGGGCACTCTTTGGGCCGGCGCAGCACGCAGAAACACCTAGATTGAAGATAAGCGCCTTTTGCCATTGACCGCGACGAACATAGAAGATGCACAAACTTCTTGCAATTCCGGCCGAATAGAAGGAGATATCTGCTCAAAACTTTCTGTGCAGTTGTAGACAGTGGCACTCGACATGCCTGCGTTGTCGTTTTCCGCCGGGCACTCTTTGGGCCGGAGCAGCACGCAGAAACACCTAGATTGAAGATAAGCGCCTTTTGCCATTGACCGCGACGAACATAGAAGATGCACAAACGTCTTGCAATTCCGGCCGAATGGAAGGAGATATCTGCTCAAAACTTTCTGAGCTGGTGCAGACAGTGGCACCCGACATGCCTGCGTTGTCGTTTTCAGCCGGGCACTCATTGGGCCGGCGCAGCACGCAGAAACACCTAGATTCCAGATAAGGGCTTTTTTGACATTGACCGTGACCAATATTGAAGATGCACAAACGTCTTGCAATTCCGGCTGAATGTAAGGAGATATCTGCTCACAACTTTCTGTGCAGGTGCAGACAGTGGCACCCGACATGCCTGCGTTGTCGTTTTCTGCCGGGCACTCTTTGGGCCGGCGCAGCACGCAGAAACACCTAGATTGAAGATAAGCGCCTTTTGCCATTGACCGCGACGAACATAGAAGATGCACAAACTTCTTGCAATCCCGGCCGAATGGAAGGAGATATCTGCTTAAAACTTTCTGTGCAAGTGTAGACAGTGGCACCCGACATGCCTGCGTTGTCGTGTTCCGCCGGGCACTCTTTGGGCCGGAGCAGCACGCAGAAACACCTAGATTGAAGATAAGCGCCTTTTGCCATTGACCGCGACGAACATAGAAGATGCACAAACTTCTTGCAATTCCGGCCGAACGAAAGAAGATATCTGCTCAAAACATTCTGTGCAGGTGCAGACAGTGGCACCCGACATGCCTGCGTTGTCGTTTTCAGCCGGGCACTCTTTGGGCCGGATCAGCACGCAGAAACACCTAGATTGAAGATAAGCGTCTTTTTGTCATTGACCGCGACCAACATTGAAGATGCACAAACTTCTTTCAATTCCGGCCGAACGGAAGGAGATATCTGCTCACAATTTTCTGTGCAGGTGTAGACAGTGGCACCCGACATGCCTGCGTTGTCGTTTTCCGCCGGGCACTCTTTGGGCCGGTGCAGCACGCAGAAACACCTAGATTGCAGATAAGGGCTTTTTGACATTGACCGTGACCAATATGGAAGATGCACAAACGTCTTGCAATTCCGGCCGAATGGAAGGAGATATCTGCTCACAACTTTCTGTGCAGGTGCAGAGAGTGGCACCCGACATGCCTGCGTTGTCGTTTTCAGCCGGGCACTCTTTGGGCCGGAGCAGCACGCTGAAACACCTAGATTGAAGATAAGCGCCTTTTTGTCATTGACCGCGACGAACATAGAAGATGCACAAACTTCTTGCAATTCCGGCCGAATGGAAGGAGATATCTGCTCAAAACTTTCTGTGCAGGTGTAGACAGTGGCACCCGATATGCCTGCGTTGTCGTTTTCCGCCGAGCACTGTTTGGGCCGGAGCAGCACGCAGAAACACCTAGATTGAAGATAAGCGCCTTTTGCCATTGACCGCGACGAACATAGAAGATGCACAAACATCTTGCAATTCCGGCCGAATGGAAGGAGATATCTGCTCAAAACTTTCTGAGCTGGTGCAGACAGTGGAACCCGACATGCCTGCGTTGTCGTTTTCAGCCGGGCACTCTTTGGGCCGGCGCAGTACGCAGAAACACCTAGATTGCAGATAAGGGCTTTTTGACATTGACCGTGACCAATATTGAAGATGCACAAACGTCTTGCAATTCCGGCCGAATGAAAGAAGATATCTGCTCAAAACTTTCTGTGCAGGTGCAGACAGTGGCACCCGACATGCCTGCGTTGTCGTTTTCAGCCGGGCACTCTTTGGGCCGGAGCAGCACGCAGAAACACCTAGATTGAAGATAAGCGCCTTTTGCCATTGACCGCGACGAACATAGAAGATGCACAAACTTCTTGCAATCCCGGCCGAATGGAAGGAGATATCTGCTCAAAACTTTCTGTGCAAGTGTAGACAGTGGCACCCGACATGCCTGCGTTGTCGTTTTCCGCCTAGCACTCTTTGGGCTGGAGCAGCACGCAGAAACACCTAGATTGAAGATAAGCGCCTTTTGCCATTGACCGCGACGAACATAGAAGATGCACAAACTTCTTGCAATCCCGGCCGAATGGAAGGAGATATCTGCTCAAAACTTTCTGTGCAAGTGCAGACAGTGGCACCCGACATGCCTGCGTTGTCGTTTTCCGCCGGGCACTCTTTGGGCCGGCGCAGCACGCAGAAACACCTAGATTGAAGATAAGCGCCTTTTGCCATTGACCGCGACGAACATAGAAGATGCACAAACATCTTGCAATTCCGGCCGAATAAAAGGAGATATCTGCTCAAAACTTTCTGTGCAGGTGCAGAGAGTGGCACCCGACATGCCTGCGTTGTCGTTTTCAGCCGGGCACTCTTTTGGCCGGCGCAGCACGCAGAAACACCTAGATTGAAGATAAGGGCTTTTTGACATTGACCGTGACCAATATTAAAGATGCACAAACGTCTTGCAATTCCGGCCGAACGAAAGAAGATATCTGCTCAAAACTTTCTGTGCAGGTGCAGACAGTGGCACCCGACATGCCTGCATTGTCGTTTTCAGCCGGGCACTCTTTGGGCCGGAGCAGCACGCAGAAACACCTAGATTGAAGATAAGCGCCTTTTTGTCATTGACCGCGACCAACATTGAAGATGCACAAACTTCTTTCAATTCCGGCCGAACGGAAGGAGATATCTGCTCACAACTTTCTGTGCAGGTGCAGACAGTGGCACCCGACATGCCTGCGTTGTCGTTTTCCGCCGGGCACTCTTTGGGCCGGCGCAGCACGCAGAAACACCTAGATTGAAGATAAGCGCCTTTTGCCATTGACCGCGACGAACATAGAAGATGCACAAACTTCTTGCAATTCCGGCGGAATAGAAGGAGATATCTGCTCAAAACTTTCTGTGCAGGTGTAGACAGTGGCACTCGACATGCCTGCGTTGTCGTTTTCCGCCGGGCACTCTTTGGGCCGGCGCAGCACGCAGAAACACCTAGATTGAAGATAAGCGCCTTTTGCCATTGACCGCGACGAACATAGAAGATGCACAAACTTCTTGCAATCCCGGCCGAATGGAAGGAGATATCTGCTTAAAACTTTCTGTGCAAGTGTAGACAGTGGCACCCGACATGCCTGCGTTGTCGTTTTCCGCCGGGCACTCTTTGGGCCGGCGCAGCACGCAGAAACACCTAGATTGAAGATAAGCGCCTTTTGCCATTGACCGCGACGAACATAGAAGATGCACAAACATCTTGCAATTCCGGCCGAATGGAAGGAGATATCTGCTCAAAACTTTCTGAGCTGGTGCAGACAGTGGCACCCGACATGCCTGCGTTGTCGTTTTCAGCCGGGCACTCTTTGGGCCGGCGCAGCACGCAGAAACACCTAGATTGCAGATAAGGGCTTTTTGACATTGACCGTGACCAATATGGAAGATGCACAAACGTCTTGCAATTCCGGCCGAATGGAAGGAGATATCTGCTCACAACTTTCTGTGCAGGTGCAGAGAGTGGCACCCGACATGCCTGCGTTGTCGTTTTCAGCCGGGCACTCTTTGGGCCGGCGCAGCACGCAGAAACACCTAGATTGCAGATAAGGGCTTTTTGACATTGAACGTGACCAATATTGAAGATGCACAAACGTCTGGCAATTCCGGCCGAACGGAAGGAGATATCTGCTCACAGCTTTCTGTGCAGGTGTAGACAGTGGCACCCGACATGCCTGCATTGTCGTTTTCAGCCGGGCACTCTTTGGGCCGGAGCAGCACGCAGAAACACCTAGATTGAAGATAAGCGCCTTTTTGTCATTGACCGCGACCAACATTGAAGATGCACAAACTTCTTTCAATTCCGGCCGAAAGGAAGGAGATATCTGCTCACAACTTTCTGTGCAGGTGCAGACAGTGGCACCCGACATGCCTGCGTTGTCGTATTCCGCCGGGCACTCTTTGGGCCGGCGCAGCACGCAGAAACACCTGGATTGAAGATAAGCGCCTTTTGCCATTGACCGCGACGAACATAGAAGATGCACAAACTTCTTGCAATTCCGGCGGAATAGAAGGAGATATCTGCTCAAAACTTTCTGTGCAGGTGTAGACAGTGGCACTCGACATGCCTGCGTTGTCGTTTTCCGCCGGGCACTCTTTGGGCCGGCGCAGCACGCAGAAACACCTAGATTGAAGATAAGCACCTTTTGCCATTGACCGCGACGAACATAGAAGATGCACAAACTTCTTGCAATCCCGGCCGAATGGAAGGAGATATCTGCTTAAAACTTTCTGTGCAAGTGTAGACAGTGGCACCCGACATGCCTGCGTTGTCGTTTTCCGCCGGGCACTCTTTGGGCCGGAGCAGCACGCAGAAACACCTAGATTGAAGATAAGCACCTTTTGCCATTGACCGCGACGAACATAGAAGATGCACAAACTTCTTGCAATTCCGGCCGAACGAAAGAAGATATCTGCTCTAAACATTCTGTGCAGGTGCAGACAGTGGCACCCGACATGCCTGCGTTGTCGTTTTCAGCCGGGCACTCTTTGGGCCGGAGCAGCACGCAGAAACACCTAGATTGAAGATAAGCGTCTTTTTGTCATTGACCGCGACCAACATTGAAGATGCACAAACTTCTTTCAATTCCGGCCGAACGGAAGGAGATATCTGCTCACAATTTTCTGTGCAGGTGTAGACAGTGGCACCCGACATGCCTGCGTTGTCGTTTTCCGCCGGGCACTCTTTGGGCCGGCGCAGCACGCAGAAACACCTAGATTGAAGATAAGCGCCTTTTGCCATTGACCGCGACGAACATAGAAGATGCACAAACTTCTTGCAATTCCGGCCGAATAGAAGGAGATATCTGCTCAAAACTTTCTGTGCAGTTGTAGACAGTGGCACTCGACATGCCTGCGTTGTCGTTTTCCGCCGGGCACTCTTTGGGCCGGAGCAGCACGCAGAAACACCTAGATTGAAGATAAGCGCCTTTTGCCATTGACCGCGACGAACATAGAAGATGCACAAACGTCTTGCAATTCCGGCCGAATGGAAGGAGATATCTGCTCAAAACTTTCTGAGCTGGTGCAGACAGTGGCACCCGACATGCCTGCGTTGTCGTTTTCAGCCGGGCACTCATTGGGCCGGCGCAGCACGCAGAAACACCTAGATTCCAGATAAGGGCTTTTTGACATTGACCGTGACCAATATTGAAGATGCACAAACGTCTTGCAATTCCGGCTGAATGGAAGGAGATATCTGCTCACAACTTTCTGTGCAGGTGCAGACAGTGGCACCCGACATGCCTGCGTTGTCGTTTTCTGCCGGGCACTCTTTGGGCCGGCGCAGCACGCAGAAACACCTAGATTGAAGATAAGCGCCTTTTGCCATTGACCGCGACGAACATAGAAGATGCACAAACTTCTTGCAATCCCGGCCGAATGGAAGGAGATATCTGCTTAAAACTTTCTGTGCAAGTGTAGACAGTGGCACCCGACATGCGTGCGTTGTCGTTTTCCGCCGGGCACTCTTTGGGCCGGAGCAGCACGCAGAAACACCTAGATTGAAGATAAGCGCCTTTTGCCATTGACCGCGACGAACATAGAAGATGCACAAACTTCTTGCAATTCCGGCCGAACGAAAGAAGATATCTGCTCAAAACATTCTGTGCAGGTGCAGACAGTGGCACCCGACATGCCTGCGTTGTCGTTTTCAGCCGGGCACTCTTTGGGCCGGATCAGCACGCAGAAACACCTAGATTGAAGATAAGCGTCTTTTTGTCATTGACCGCGACCAACATTGAAGATGCACAAACTTCTTTCAATTCCGGCCGAACGGAAGGAGATATCTGCTCACAATTTTCTGTGCAGGTGTAGACAGTGGCACCCGACATGGCTGCGTTGTCGTTTTCCGCCGGGCACTCTTTGGGCCGGTGCAGCACGCAGAAACACCTAGATTGCAGATAAGGGCTTTTTGACATTGACCGTGACCAATATGGAAGATGCACAAACGTCTTGCAATTCCGGCCGAATGGAAGGAGATATCTGCTCACAACTTTCTGTGCAGGTGCAGAGAGTGGCACCCGACATGTCTGCGTTGTCGTTTTCAGCCGGGCACTCTTTGGGCCGGAGCAGCACGCTGAAACACCTAGATTGAAGATAAGCGCCTTTTTGTCATTGACCGCGACGAACATAGAAGATGCACAAACTTCTTGCAATTCCGGCCGAATGGAAGGAGATATCTGCTCAAAACTTTCTGTGCAGGTGTAGACAGTGGCACCCGACATGCCTGCGTTGTCGTTTTCCGCCGGGCACTCTTTGGGCCGGAGCAGCACGCAGAAACACCTAGATTGAAGATAAGCGCCTTTTGCCATTGACCGCGACGAACATAGAAGATGCACAAACATCTTGCAATTCCAGCCGAATGGAAGGAGATATCTGCTCAAAACTTTCTGAGCTGGTGCAGACAGTGGCACCCGACATGCCTGCGTTTTCGTTTTCAGCCGGGCACTCTTTGGGCCGGCGCAGCACGCAGAAACACCTAGATTGCAGATAAGGGCTTTTTGACATTGACCGTGACCAATATGGAAGATGCACAAACGTCTTGCAATTCCGGCCGAATGGAAGGAGATATCTGCTCAAAACATTCTGTGCAGGTGCAGACAGTGGCACCCGACATGCCTGCGTTGTCGTTTTCAGCCGGGCACTCTTTGGGCCGGAGCAGCACGCAGAAACACCTAGATTGAAGATAAGCGCCTTTTTGTCATTGACCGCGACCAACATTGAAGATGCACAAACTTATTTCAATTCCGGCCGAACGGAAGGAGATATCTGCTCACAACTTTCTGTGCAGGTGCAGACAGTGGCACCCGACATGCCTGCGTTGTCGTTTTCCGCCGGGCACTCTTTGGGCCGGCGCAGCACGCAGAAACACCTAGATTGAAGATAAGCGCCTTTTGCCATTGACCGCGACGAACATAGAAGATGAACAAACTTCTTGCAATTCCGGCCGAATAGAAGGAGATATCTGCTCAAAACTTTCTGTGCAGGTGTAGACAGTGGCACTCGACATGCCTGCGTTGTCGTTTTCCGCCGGGCACTCTTTGGGCCGGAGCAGCACGCAGAAACACCTAGATTGAAGATAAGCGCCTTTTGCCATTGACCGCGACGAACATAGAAGATGCACAAACATCTTGCAATTCCGGCCGAATAAAAGGAGATATCTGCTCAAAACTTTCTGTGCAGGTGCAGAGAGTGGCACCCGACATGCCTGCGTTGTCGTTTTCAGCCGGGCACTCTTTTGGCCGGCGCAGCACGCAGAAACACCTAGATTGAAGATAAGGGCTTTTTGACATTGACCGTGACCAATATTAAAGATGCACAAACGTCTTGCAATTCCGGCCGAACGAAAGAAGATATCTGCTCAAAACTTTCTGTGCAGGTGCAGACAGTGGCACCCGACATGCCTGCATTGTCGTTTTCAGCCGGGCACTCTTTGGGCCGGAGCAGCACGCAGAAACACCTAGATTGAAGATAAGCGCCTTTTTGTCATTGACCGCGACCAACATTGAAGATGCACAAACTTCTTTCAATTCCGGCCGAACGGAAGGAGATATCTGCTCACAACTTTCTGTGCAGGTGCAGACAGTGGCACCCGACATGCCTGCGTTGTCGTTTTCCGCCGGGCACTCTTTGGGCCGGCGCAGCACGCAGAAACACCTAGATTGAAGATAAGCGCCTTTTGCCATTGACCGCGACGAACATAGAAGATGCACAAACTTCTTGCAATTCCGGCGGAATAGAAGGAGATATCTGCTCAAAACTTTCTGTGCAGGTGTAGACAGTGGCACTCGACATGCCTGCGTTGTCGTTTTCCGCCGGGCACTCTTTGGGCCGGCGCAGCACGCAGAAACACCTAGATTGAAGATAAGCGCCTTTTGCCATTGACCGCGACGAACATAGAAGATGCACAAACTTCTTGCAATCCCGGCCGAATGGAAGGAGATATCTGCTTAAAACTTTCTGTGCAAGTGTAGACAGTGGCACCCGACATGCCTGCGTTGTCGTTTTCCGCCGGGCACTCTTTGGGCCGGCGCAGCACGCAGAAACACCTAGATTGAAGATAAGCGCCTTTTGCCATTGACCGCGACGAACATAGAAAATGCACAAACATCTTGCAATTCCGGCCGAATGGAAGGAGATATCTGCTCAAAACTTTCTGAGCTGGTGCAGACAGTGGCACCCGACATGCCTGCGTTGTCGTTTTCAGCCGGGCACTCTTTGGGCCGGCGCAGCACGCAGAAACACCTAGATTGCAGAAAAGGGCTTTTTGACATTGACCGTGACCAATATGGAAGATGCACAAACGTCTTGCAATTCCGGCCGAATGGAAGGAGATATCTGCTCACAACTTTCTGTGCAGGTGCAGAGAGTGGCACCCGACATGCCTGCGTTGTCGTTTTCAGCCGGGCACTCTTTGGGCCGGCGCAGCACGCAGAAACACCTAGATTGCAGATAAGGGCTTTTTGACATTGAACGTGACCAATATTGAAGATGCACAAACGTCTGGCAATTCCGGCCGAACGGAAGGAGATATCTGCTCACAGCTTTCTGTGCAGGTGTAGACAGTGGCACCCGACATGCCTGCATTGTCGTTTTCAGCCGGGCACTCTTTGGGCCGGAGCAGCACGCAGAAACACCTAGATTGAAGATAAGCGCCTTTTTGTCATTGACCGCGACCAACATTGAAGATGCACAAACTTCTTTCAATTCCGGCCGAAAGGAAGGAGATATCTGCTCACAACTTTCTGTGCAGGTGCAGACAGTGGCACCCGACATGCCTGCGTTGTCGTTTTCCGCCGGGCACTCTTTGGGCCGGCGCAGCACGCAGAAACACCTGGATTGAAGATAAGCGCCTTTTGCCATTGACCGCGACGAACATAGAAGATGCACAAACTTCTTGCAATTCCGGCGGAATAGAAGGAGATATCTGCTCAAAACTTTCTGTGCAGGTGTAGACAGTGGCACTCGACATGCCTGCGTTGTCGTTTTCCGCCGGGCACTCTTTGGGCCGGCGCAGCACGCAGAAACACCTAGATTGAAGATAAGCACCTTTTGCCATTGACCGCGACGAACATAGAAGATGCACAAACTTCTTGCAATCCCGGCCGAATGGAAGGAGATATCTGCTTAAAACTTTCTGTGCAAATGTAGACAGTGGCACCCGACATGCCTGCGTTGTCGTTTTCCGCCGGGCACTCTTTGGGCCGGAGCAGCACGCAGAAACACCTAGATTGAAGATAAGCGCCTTTTGCCATTGACCGCGACGAACATAGAAGATGCACAAACTTCTTGCAATTCCGGCCGAACGAAAGAAGATATCTGCTCAAAACATTCTGTGCAGGTGCAGACAGTGGCACCCGACATGCCTGCGTTGTCGTTTTCAGCCGGGCACTCTTTGGGCCGGAGCAGCACGCAGAAACACCTAGATTGAAGATAAGCGTCTTTTTGTCATTGACCGCGACCAACATTGAAGATGCACAAACTTCTTTCAATTCCGGCCGAACGGAAGGAGATATCTGCTCACATATTTCTGTGCAGGTGTAGACAGTGGCACCCGACATGCCTGCGTTGTCGTTTTCCGCCGGGCACTCTTTGGGCCGGCGCAGCACGCAGAAACACCTAGATTGAAGATAAGCGCCTTTTGCCATTGACCGCGACGAACATAGAAGATGCACAAACTTCTTGCAATTCCGGCCGAATAGAAGGAGATATCTGCTCAAAACTTTCTGTGCAGTTGTAGACAGTGGCACTCGACATGCCTGCGTTGTCGTTTTCCGCCGGGCACTCTTTGGGCCGGAGCAGCACGCAGAAACACCTAGATTGAAGATAAGCGCCTTTTGCCATTGACCGCGACGAACATAGAAGATGCACAAACGTCTTGCAATTCCGGCCGAATGGAAGGAGATATCTGCTCAAAACTTTCTGAGCTGGTGCAGACAGTGGCACCCGACATGCCTGCGTTGTCGTTTTCAGCCGGGCACTCATTGGGCCGGCGCAGCACGCAGAAACACCTAGATTCCAGATAAGGGCTTTTTGACATTGACCGTGACCAATATTGAAGATGCACAAACGTCTTGCAATTCCGGCTGAATGGAAGGAGATATCTGCTCACAACTTTCTGTGCAGGTGCAGACAGTGGCACCCGACATGCCTGCGTTGTCGTTTTCTGCCGGGCACTCTTTGGGCCGGCGCAGCACGCAGAAACACCTAGATTGACCGCGACGAACATAGAAGATGCACAAACTTCTTGCAATCCCGGCCGAATGGAAGGAGATATCTGCTTAAAACTTTCTGTGCAAGTGTAGACAGTGGCACCCGACATGCGTGCGTTGTCGTTTTCCGCCGGGCACTCTTTGGGCCGGAGCAGCACGCAGAAACACCTAGATTGAAGATAAGCGCCTTTTGCCATTGACCGCGACGAACATAGAAGATGCACAAACTTCTTGCAATTCCGGCCGAACGAAAGAAGATATCTGCTCAAAACATTCTGTGCAGGTGCAGACAGTGGCACCCGACATGCCTGCGTTGTCGTTTTCAGCCGGGCACTCTTTGGGCCGGATCAGCACGCAGAAACACCTAGATTGAAGATAAGCGTCTTTTTGTCATTGACCGCGACCAACATTGAAGATGCACAAACTTCTTTCAATTCCGGCCGAACGGAAGGAGATATCTGCTCACAATTTTCTGTGCAGGTGTAGACAGTGGCACCCGACATGCCTGCGTTGTCGTTTTCCGCCGGGCACTCTTTGGGCCGGTGCAGCACGCAGAAACACCTAGATTGCAGATAAGGGCTTTTTGACATTGACCGTGACCAATATGGAAGATGCACAAACGTCTTGCAATTCCGGCCGAATGGAAGGAGATATCTGCTCACAACTTTCTGTGCAGGTGCAGAGAGTGGCACCCGACATGTCTGCGTTGTCGTTTTCAGCCGGGCACTCTTTGGGCCGGAGCAGCACGCAGAAACACCTAGATTGAAGATAAGCGCCTTTTGCCATTGACCGCGACGAACATAGAAGATGCACAAACTTCTTGCAATTCCGGCGGAATAGAAGGAGATATCTGCTCAAAACTTTCTGTGCAGGTGTAGACAGTGGCACTCGACATGCCTGCGTTGTCGTTTTCCGCCGGGCACTCTTTGGGCCGGCGCAGCACGCAGAAACACCTAGATTGAAGATAAGCGCCTTTTGCCATTGACCGCGACGAACATAGAAGATGCACAAACTTCTTGCAATCCCGGCCGAATGGAAGGAGATATCTGCTTAAAACTTTCTGTGCAAGTGTAGACAGTGGCACCCGACATGCCTGCGTTGTCGTTTTCCGCCGGGCACTCTTTGGGCCGGCGCAGCACGCAGAAACACCTAGATTGAAGATAAGCGCCTTTTGCCATTGACCGCGACGAACATAGAAGATGCACAAACATCTTGCAATTCCGGCCGAATGGAAGGAGATATCTGCTCAAAACTTTCTGAGCTGGTGCAGACAGTGGCACCCGACATGCCTGCGTTGTCGTTTTCAGCCGGGCACTCTTTGGGCCGGCGCAGCACGCAGAAACACCTAGATTGCAGATAAGGGCTTTTTGACATTGACCGTGACCAATATGGAAGATGCACAAACGTCTTGCAATTCCGGCCGAATGGAAGGAGATATCTGCTCACAACTTTCTGTGCAGGTGCAGAGAGTGGCACCCGACATGCCTGCGTTGTCGTTTTCAGCCGGGCACTCTTTGGGCCGGCGCAGCACGCAGAAACACCTAGATTGCAGATAAGGGCTTTTTGACATTGAACGTGACCAATATTGAAGATGCACAAACGTCTGGCAATTCCGGCCGAACGGAAGGAGATATCTGCTCACAGCTTTCTGTGCAGGTGTAGACAGTGGCACCCGACATGCCTGCATTGTCGTTTTCAGCCGGGCACTCTTTGGGCCGGAGCAGCACGCAGAAACACCTAGATTGAAGATAAGCGCCTTTTTGTCATTGACCGCGACCAACATTGAAGATGCACAAACTTCTTTCAATTCCGGCCGAAAGGAAGGAGATATCTGCTCACAACTTTCTGTGCAGGTGCAGACAGTGGCACCCGACATGCCTGCGTTGTCGTTTTCCGCCGGGCACTCTTTGGGCCGGCGCAGCACGCAGAAACACCTGGATTGAAGATAAGCGCCTTTTGCCATTGACCGCGACGAACATAGAAGATGCACAAACTTCTTGCAATTCCGGCGGAATAGAAGGAGATATCTGCTCAAAACTTTCTGTGCAGGTGTAGACAGTGGCACTCGACATGCCTGCGTTGTCGTTTTCCGCCGGGCACTCTTTGGGCCGGCGCAGCACGCAGAAACACCTAGATTGAAGATAAGCACCTTTTGCCATTGACCGCGACGAACATAGAAGATGCACAAACTTCTTGCAATCCCGGCCGAATGGAAGGAGATATCTGCTTAAAACTTTCTGTGCAAGTGTAGACAGTGGCACCCGACATGCCTGCGTTGTCGTTTTCCGCCGGGCACTCTTTGGGCCGGAGCAGCACGCAGAAACACCTAGATTGAAGATAAGCACCTTTTGCCATTGACCGCGACGAACATAGAAGATGCACAAACTTCTTGCAATTCCGGCCGAACGAAAGAAGATATCTGCTCTAAACATTCTGTGCAGGTGCAGACAGTGGCACCCGACATGCCTGCGTTGTCGTTTTCAGCCGGGCACTCTTTGGGCCGGAGCAGCACGCAGAAACACCTAGATTGAAGATAAGCGTCTTTTTGTCATTGACCGCGACCAACATTGAAGATGCACAAACTTCTTTCAATTCCGGCCGAACGGAAGGAGATATCTGCTCACAATTTTCTGTGCAGGTGTAGACAGTGGCACCCGACATGCCTGCGTTGTCGTTTTCCGCCGGGCACTCTTTGGGCCGGCGCAGCACGCAGAAACACCTAGATTGAAGATAAGCGCCTTTTGCCATTGACCGCGACGAACATAGAAGATGCACAAACTTCTTGCAATTCCGGCCGAATAGAAGGAGATATCTGCTCAAAACTTTCTGTGCAGTTGTAGACAGTGGCACTCGACATGCCTGCGTTGTCGTTTTCCGCCGGGCACTCTTTGGGCCGGAGCAGCACGCAGAAACACCTAGATTGAAGATAAGCGCCTTTTGCCATTGACCGCGACGAACATAGAAGATGCACAAACGTCTTGCAATTCCGGCCGAATGGAAGGAGATATCTGCTCAAAACTTTCTGAGCTGGTGCAGACAGTGGCACCCGACATGCCTGCGTTGTCGTTTTCAGCCGGGCACTCATTGGGCCGGCGCAGCACGCAGAAACACCTAGATTCCAGATAAGGGCTTTTTGACATTGACCGTGACCAATATTGAAGATGCACAAACGTCTTGCAATTCCGGCTGAATGGAAGGAGATATCTGCTCACAACTTTCTGTGCAGGTGCAGACAGTGGCACCCGACATGCCTGCGTTGTCGTTTTCTGCCGGGCACTCTTTGGGCCGGCGCAGCACGCAGAAACACCTAGATTGACCGCGACGAACATAGAAGATGCACAAACTTCTTGCAATCCCGGCCGAATGGAAGGAGATATCTGCTTAAAACTTTCTGTGCAAGTGTAGACAGTGGCACCCGACATGCGTGCGTTGTCGTTTTCCGCCGGGCACTCTTTGGGCCGGAGCAGCACGCAGAAACACCTAGATTGAAGATAAGCGCCTTTTGCCATTGACCGCGACGAACATAGAAGATGCACAAACTTCTTGCAATTCCGGCCGAACGAAAGAAGATATCTGCTCAAAACATTCTGTGCAGGTGCAGACAGTGGCACCCGACATGCCTGCGTTGTCGTTTTCAGCCGGGCACTCTTTGGGCCGGATCAGCACGCAGAAACACCTAGATTGAAGATAAGCGTCTTTTTGTCATTGACCGCGACCAACATTGAAGATGCACAAACTTCTTTCAATTCCGGCCGAACGGAAGGAGATATCTGCTCACAATTTTCTGTGCAGGTGTAGACAGTGGCACCCGACATGCCTGCGTTGTCGTTTTCCGCCGGGCACTCTTTGGGCCGGTGCAGCACGCAGAAACACCTAGATTGCAGATAAGGGCTTTTTGACATTGACCGTGACCAATATGGAAGATGCACAAACGTCTTGCAATTCCGGCCGAATGGAAGGAGATATCTGCTCACAACTTTCTGTGCAGGTGCAGAGAGTGGCACCCGACATGTCTGCGTTGTCGTTTTCAGCCGGGCACTCTTTGGGCCGGAGCAGCACGCTGAAACACCTAGATTGAAGATAAGCGCCTTTTTGTCATTGACCGCGACGAACATAGAAGATGCACAAACTTCTTGCAATTCCGGCCGAATGGAAGGAGATATCTGCTCAAAACTTTCTGTGCAGGTGTAGACAGTGGCACCCGACATGCCTGCGTTGTCGTTTTCCGCCGAGCACTGTTTGGGCCGGAGCAGCACGCAGAAACACCTAGATTGAAGATAAGCGCCTTTTGCCATTGACCGCGACGAACATAGAAGATGCACAAACTTCTTGCAATTACGGCCGAATGGAAGGAGATATCTGCTCAAAACTTTCTGTGCAGGTGCAGACAGTGGCACCCGACATGCCTGCGTTGTCGTTTTCAGCCGGGCACTCTTTGGGCCGGCGCAGCACGCCGAAACACCTAGATTGCAGATAAGAGCTTTTTGAAATTGACCGTGACCAATATTGGAGATGCACAAACGTCTTGCAATTCCGGCCGAACGAAAGAAGATATCTGCTCAAAACATTCTGTGCAGGTGCAGACAGTGGCACCCGACATGCCTGCGTTGTCGTTTTCAGCCGGGCACTCTTTGGGCCGGAGCAGCACGCAGAAACACCTAGATTGAAGATAAGCGCCTTTTTGTCATTGACCGCGACCAACATTGAAGATGCACAAACTTATTTCAATTCCGGCCGAACGGAAGGAGATATCTGCTCACAACTTTCTGTGCAGGTGCAGACAGTGGCACCCGACATGCCTGCGTTGTCGTTTTCCGCCGGGCACTCTTTGGGCCGGCGCAGCACGCAGAAACACCTAGATTGAAGATAAGCGCCTTTTGCCATTGACCGCGACGAACATAGAAGATGCACAAACTTCTTGCAATTCCGGCCGAATAGAAGGAGATATCTGCTCAAAACTTTCTGTGCAGGTGTAGACAGTGGCACTCGACATGCCTGCGTTGTCGTTTTCCGCCGGGCACTCTTTGGGCCGGAGCAGCACGCAGAAACACCTAGATTGAAGATAAGCTCCTTTTGCCATTGACCGCGACGAACATAGAAGATGCACAAACATCTTGCAATTCCGGCCGAATATAAGGAGATATCTGCTCAAAACTTTCTGTGCAGGTGCAGAGAGTGGCACCCGACATGCCTGCGTTGTCGTTTTCAGCCGGGCACTCTTTGGGCCGGCGCAGCACGCAGAAACACCTAGATTGAAGATAAGGGCTTTTTGACATTGACCGTGACCAATATTAAAGATGCACAAACGTCTTGCAATTCCGGCCGAACGAAAGAAGATATCTGCTCAAAACTTTCTGTGCAGGTGCAGACAGTGGCACCCGACATGCCTGCATTGTCGTTTTCAGCCGGGCACTCTTTGGGCCGGAGCAGCACGCAGAAACACCTAGATTGAAGATAAGCGCCTTTTTGTCATTGACCGCGACCAACATTGAAGATGCACAAACTTCTTTCAATTCCGGCCGAACGGAAGGAGATATCTGCTCACAACTTTCTGTGCAGGTGCAGACAGTGGCACCCGACATGCCTGCGTTGTCGTTTTCCGCCGGGCACTCTTTGGGCCGGCGCAGCACGCAGAAACACCTAGATTGAAGATAAGCGCCTTTTGCCATTGACCGCGACGAACATAGAAGATGCACAAACTTCTTGCAATTCCGGCGGAATAGAAGGAGATATCTGCTCAAAACTTTCTGTGCAGGTGTAGACAGTGGCACTCGACATGCCTGCGTTGTCGTTTTCCGCCGGGCACTCTTTGGGCCGGCGCAGCACGCAGAAACACCTAGATTGAAGATAAGCGCCTTTTGCCATTGACCGCGACGAACATAGAAGATGCACAAACATCTTGCAATTCCGGCCGAATGGAAGGAGATATCTGCTCAAAACTTTCTGAGCTGGTGCAGACAGTGGCACCCGACATGCCTGCGTTGTCGTTTTCAGCCGGGCACTCTTTGGGCCGGCGCAGCACGCAGAAACACCTAGATTGCAGATAAGGGCTTTTTGACATTGACCTTGACCAATATGGAAGATGCACAAACGTCTTGCAATTCCGGCCGAATGGAAGGAGATATCTGCTCACAACTTTCTGTGCAGGTGCAGAGAGTGGCACCCGACATGCCTGCGTTGTCGTTTTCAGCCGGGCACTCTTTGGGCCGGCGCAGCACGCAGAAACACCTAGATTGCAGATAAGGGCTTTTTGACATTGAACGTGACCAATATTGAAGATGCACAAACGTCTGGCAATTCCGGCCGAACGGAAGGAGATATCTGCTCACAGTTTTCTGTGCAGGTGTAGACAGTGGCACCCGACATGCCTGCGTTGTCGTTTTCCGCCGGGCACTCTTTGGGCCGGCGCAGCACGCAGAAAAACCTAGATTGAAGATAAGCGCCTTTTGCCATTGACCGCGACGAACATAGAAGATGCACAAACTTCTTGCAATTCCGGCCGAATGGAAGGAGATATCTGCTCAAAACTTTCTGAGCTGGTGCAGACAGTGGCACCCGACATGACTGCGTTGTCGTTTTCAGCCGGGCACTCTTTGGGCCGGCGCAGCACGCAGAAACACCTAGATTGCAGATAATGGCTTTTTGACATTGAGAGTGATCAATATTGAAGATGCACAAACGTCTTGAAATTCCGGCCGAACGAAAGAAGATATCTGCTCAAAACATTCTGTGCAGGTGCAGACAGTGGCACCCGACATGCCTGCATTGTCGTTTTCAGCCGGGCACTCTTTGGGCCGGAGCAGCACGCAGAAACACCTAGATTGAAGATAAGCGCCTTTTTGTCATTGACCGCGACCAACATTGAAGATGCACAAACTTCTTTCAATTCCGGCCGAACGAAAGAAGATATCTGCTCAAAACATTCTGTGCAGGTGCAGACAGTGGCACCCGACATGCCTGCGTTGTCGTTTTCAGCCGGGCACTCTTTGGGCCGGAGCAGCACGCAGAAACACCTAGATTGAAGATAAGCGTCTTTTTGTCATTGACCGCGACCAACATTGAAGATGCACAAACTTCTTGCAATTCCGGCCGAATGGAAGGAGATATCTGCTCAAAACTGTCTGAGCTGGTGCAGACAGTGGCACCCGACATGCCTGCGTTGTCGTTTTCAGCCGGGCACTCTTTGGGCCGGCGCAGCACGCAGAAACACCTAGATTGCAGATAAGGGCTTTTTGACATTGACCGTGACCAATATTGAAGATGCACAAACGTCTTGCAATTCCGGCCGAATGAAAGAAGATATCTGCTCAAAACTTTCTGTGCAGGTGCAGACAGTGGCACCCGACATGCCTGCGTTGTCGTTTTCCGCCGGGCACTCTTTGGGCCGGAGCAGCACGCAGAAACACCTAGATTGAAGATAAGCGCCTTTTGCCATTGACCGCGACGAACATAGAAGATGCACAAACTTCTTGCAATTCCGGCCGAACGGAAGGAGATATCTGCTCAAATCTTTCTGAGCTGGTGCAGACAGTGGCACCCGACATGCCTGCGTTGTCGTTTTCAGCCGGGCACTCTTTGGGCCGGCGCAGCACGCAGAAACACCTAGATTGAAGATAAGCGTCTTTTGCCATTGACCGTGACCAATATTGAAGATGCACAAACGTCTGGCAATTCCGGCCGAACGGAAGGAGATATCTGCTCACAGTTTTCTGTGCAGGTGTAGACAGTGGCACCCGACATGCCTGCGTTGTCGTTTTCCACCGGGCACTCTTTGGGCCGGCGCAGCACGCAGAAACACCTAGATTGAAGATAAGCGCCTTTTGCCATTGACCGCGACGAACATAGAAGATGCACAAACTTCTTGCAATTCCGGCCGAATAGAAGGAGATATCTGCTCAAAACTTTCTGTGCAGTTGTAGACAGTGGCACTCGACATGCCTGCGTTGTCGTTTTCCGCCGGGCACTCTTTGGGCCGGAGCAGCACGCAGAAACACCTAGATTGAAGATAAGCGCCTTTTGCCATTGACCGCGACGAACATAGAAGATGCACAAACGTCTTGCAATTCCGGCCGAATGGAAGGAGATATCTGCTCAAAACTTTCTGAGCTGGTGCAGACAGTGGCACCCGACATGCCTGCGTTGTCGTTTTCAGCCGGGCACTCATTGGGCCGGCGCAGCACGCAGAAACACCTAGATTGAAGATAAGCGTCTTTTTGTCATTGACCGCGACCAACATTGAAGATGCACAAACTTCTTTCAATTCCGGCCGAACGGAAGGAGATATCTGCTCACAATTTTCTGTGCAGGTGTAGACAGTGGCACCCGACATGGCTGCGTTGTCGTTTTCCGCCGGGCACTCTTTGGGCCGGTGCAGCACGCAGAAACACCTAGATTGCAGATAAGGGCTTTTTGACATTGACCGTGACCAATATGGAAGATGCACAAACGTCTTGCAATTCCGGCCGAATGGAAGGAGATATCTGCTCACAACTTTCTGTGCAGGTGCAGAGAGTGGCACCCGACATGTCTGCGTTGTCGTTTTCAGCCGGGCACTCTTTGGGCCGGAGCAGCACGCTGAAACACCTAGATTGAAGATAAGCGCCTTTTTGTCATTGACCGCGACGAACATAGAAGATGCACAAACTTCTTGCAATTCCGGCCGAATGGAAGGAGATATCTGCTCAAAACTTTCTGTGCAGGTGTAGACAGTGGCACCCGACATGCCTGCGTTGTCGTTTTCCGCCGGGCACTCTTTGGGCCGGAGCAGCACGCAGAAACACCTAGATTGAAGATAAGCGCCTTTTGCCATTGACCGCGACGAACATAGAAGATGCACAAACATCTTGCAATTCCAGCCGAATGGAAGGAGATATCTGCTCAAAACTTTCTGAGCTGGTGCAGACAGTGGCACCCGACATGCCTGCGTTTTCGTTTTCAGCCGGGCACTCTTTGGGCCGGCGCAGCACGCAGAAACACCTAGATTGCAGATAAGGGCTTTTTGACATTGACCGTGACCAATATGGAAGATGCACAAACGTCTTGCAATTCCGGCCGAATGGAAGGAGATATCTGCTCACAACTTTCTGTGCAGGTGCAGAGAGTGGCACCCGACATGCCTGCGTTGTCGTTTTCAGCCGGGCACTCTTTGGGCCGGAGCAGCACGCTGAAACACCTAGATTGAAGATAAGCGCCTTTTTGTCATTGACCGCGACCAACATTGAAGATGCACAAACTTATTTCAATTCCGGCCGAACGGAAGGAGATATCTGCTCACAACTTTCTGTGCAGGTGCAGACAGTGGCACCCGACATGCCTGCGTTGTCGTTTTCCGCCGGGCACTCTTTGGGCCGGCGCAGCACGCAGAAACACCTAGATTGAAGATAAGCGCCTTTTTCCATTGACCGCGACGAACATAGAAGATGCACAAACTTCTTGCAATTCCGGCCGAATAGAAGGAGATATCTGCTCAAAACTTTCTGTGCAGGTGTAGACAGTGGCACTCGACATGCCTGCGTTGTCGTTTTCCGCCGGGCACTCTTTGGGCCGGCGCAGCACGCAGAAACACCTAGATTGAAGATAAGCACCTTTTGCCATTGACCGCGACGAACATAGAAGATGCACAAACTTCTTGCAATCCCGGCCGAATGGAAGGAGATATCTGCTTAAAACTTTCTGTGCAAATGTAGACAGTGGCACCCGACATGCCTGCGTTGTCGTTTTCCGCCGGGCACTCTTTGGGCCGGAGCAGCACGCAGAAACACATAGATTGAAGATAAGCGCCTTTTGCCATTGACCGCGACGAACATAGAAGATGCACAAACTTCTTGCAATTCCGGCCGAACGAAAGAAGATATCTGCTCAAAACATTCTGTGCAGGTGCAGACAGTGGCACCCGACATGCCTGCGTTGTCGTTTTCAGCCGGGCACTCTTTGGGCCGGAGCAGCACGCAGAAACACCTAGATTGAAGATAAGCGTCTTTTTGTCATTGACCGCGACCAACATTGAAGATGCACAAACTTCTTTCAATTCCGGCCGAACGGAAGGAGATATCTGCTCACATATTTCTGTGCAGGTGTAGACAGTGGCACCCGACATGCCTGCGTTGTCGTTTTCCGCCGGGCACTCTTTGGGCCGGCGCAGCACGCAGAAACACCTAGATTGAAGATAAGCGCCTTTTGCCATTGACCGCGACGAACATAGAAGATGCACAAACTTCTTGCAATTCCGGCCGAATAGAAGGAGATATCTGCTCAAAACTTTCTGTGCAGTTGTAGACAGTGGCACTCGACATGCCTGCGTTGTCGTTTTCCGCCGGGCACTCTTTGGGCCGGAGCAGCACGCAGAAACACCTAGATTGAAGATAAGCGCCTTTTGCCATTGACCGCGACGAACATAGAAGATGCACAAACGTCTTGCAATTCCGGCCGAATGGAAGGAGATATCTGCTCAAAACTTTATGAGCTGGTGCAGACAGTGGCACCCGACATGCCTGCGTTGTCGTTTTCAGCCGGGCACTCATTGGGCCGGCGCAGCACGCAGAAACACCTAGATTCCAGATAAGGGCTTTTTGACATTGACCGTGACCAATATTGAAGATGCACAAACGTCTTGCAATTCCGGCTGAATGGAAGGAGATATCTGCTCACAACTTTCTGTGCAGGTGCAGACAGTGGCACCCGACATGCCTGCGTTGTCGTTTTCTGCCGGGCACTCTTTGGGCCGGCGCAGCACGCAGAAACACCTAGATTGAAGATAAGCGCCTTTTGCCATTGACCGCGACGAACATAGAAGATGCACAAACTTCTTGCAATCCCGGCCGAATGGAAGGAGATATCTGCTCAAAACTTTCTGTGCAAGTGCAGACAGTGGCACCCGACATGCCTGCGTTGTCGTTTTCCGCCGGGCACTCTTTGGGCCGGCGCAGCACGCAGAAACACCTAGATTGAAGATAAGCGCCTTTTGCCATTGACCGCGACGAACATAGAAGATGCACAAACTTCTTGCAATTCCGGCCGAATGGAAGGAGATATCTGCTCAAAACTTTCTGTGCAGGTGCAGACAGTGGCACCCGACATGCCTGCGTTGTCGTTTTCAGCCGGGCACTCTTTGGGCCGGCGCAGCACGCCGAAACACCTAGATTGCAGATAAGAGCTTTTTGACATTGACCGTGACCAATATTGGAGATGCACAAACGTCTTGCAATTCCGGCCGAACGAAAGAAGATATCTGCTCAAAACATTCTGTGCAGGTGCAGACAGTGGCACCCGACATGCCTGCGTTGTCGTTTTCAGCCGGGCACTCTTTGGGCCGGAGCAGCACGCAGAAACACCTAGATTGAAGATAAGCGCCTTTTTGTCATTGACCGCGACCAACATTGAAGATGCACAAACTTATTTCAATTCCGGCCGAACGGAAGGAGATATCTGCTCACAACTTTCTGTGCAGGTGCAGACAGTGGCACCCGACATGCCTGCGTTGTCGTTTTCCGCCGGGCACTCTTTGGGCCGGCGCAGCACGCAGAAACACCTAGATTGAAGATAAGCGCCTTTTGCCATTGACCGCGACGAACATAGAAGATGCACAAACTTCTTGCAATTCCGGCCGAATAGAAGGAGATATCTGCTCAAAACTTTCTGTGCAGGTGTAGACAGTGGCACTCGACATGCCTGCGTTGTCGTTTTCCGCCGGGCACTCTTTGGGCCGGAGCAGCACGCAGAAACACCTAGATTGAAGATAAGCGCCTTTTGCCATTGACCGCGACGAACATAGAAGATGCACAAACATCTTGCAATTCCGGCCTAATAAAAGGAGATATCTGCTCAAAACTTTCTGTGCAGGTGCAGAGAGTGGCACCCGACATGCCTGCGTTGTCGTTTTCAGCCGGGCACTCTTTTGGCCGGCGCAGCACGCAGAAACACCTAGATTGAAGATAAGGGCTTTTTGACATTGACCGTGACCAATATTAAAGATGCACAAACGTCTTGCAATTCCGGCCGAACGAAAGAAGATATCTGCTCAAAACTTTCTGTGCAGGTGCAGACAGTGGCACCCGACATGCCTGCATTGTCGTTTTCAGCCGGGCACTCTTTGGGCCGGAGCAGCACGCAGAAACACCTAGATTGAAGATAAGCGCCTTTTTGTCATTGACCGCGACCAACATTGAAGATGCACAAACTTCTTTCAATTCCGGCCGAACGGAAGGAGATATCTGCTCACAACTTTCTGTGCAGGTGCAGACAGTGGCACCCGACATGCCTGCGTTGTCGTTTTCCGCCGGGCACTCTTTGGGCCGGCGCAGCACGCAGAAACACCTAGATTGAAGATAAGCGCCTTTTGCCATTGACCGCGACGAACATAGAAGATGCACAAACTTCTTGCAATTCCGGCGGAATAGAAGGAGATATCTGCTCAAAACTTTCTGTGCAGGTGTAGACAGTGGCACTCGACATGCCTGCGTTGTCGTTTTCCGCCGGGCACTCTTTGGGCCGGCGCAGCACGCAGAAACACCTAGATTGAAGATAAGCGCCTTTTGCCATTGACCGCGACGAACATAGAAGATGCACAAACTTCTTGCAATCCCGGCCGAATGGAAGGAGATATCTGCTTAAAACTTTCTGTGCAAGTGTAGACAGTGGCACCCGACATGCCTGCGTTGTCGTTTTCCGCCGGGCACTCTTTGGGCCGGCGCAGCACGCAGAAACACCTAGATTGAAGATAAGCGCCTTTTGCCATTGACCGCGACGAACATAGAAGATGCACAAACATCTTGCAATTCCGGCCGAATGGAAGGAGATATCTGCTCAAAACTTTCTGAGCTGGTGCAGACAGTGGCACCCGACATGCCTGCGTTGTCGTTTTCAGCCGGGCACTCTTTGGGCCGGCGCAGCACGCAGAAACACCTAGATTGCAGATAAGGGCTTTTTGACATTGACCGTGACCAATATGGAAGATGCACAAACGTCTTGCAATTCCGGCCGAATGGAAGGAGATATCTGCTCACAACTTTCTGTGCAGGTGCAGAGAGTGGCACCCGACATGCCTGCGTTGTCGTTTTCAGCCGGGCACTCTTTGGGCCGGCGCAGCACGCAGAAACACCTAGATTGCAGATAAGGGCTTTTTGACATTGAACGTGACCAATATTGAAGATGCACAAACGTCTGGCAATTCCGGCCGAACGGAAGGAGATATCTGCTCACAGCTTTCTGTGCAGGTGTAGACAGTGGCACCCGACATGCCTGCATTGTCGTTTTCAGCCGGGCACTCTTTGGGCCGGAGCAGCACGCAGAAACACCTAGATTGAAGATAAGCGCCTTTTTGTCATTGACCGCGACCAACATTGAAGATGCACAAACTTCTTTCAATTCCGGCCGAAAGGAAGGAGATATCTGCTCACAACTTTCTGTGCAGGTGCAGACAGTGGCACCCGACATGCCTGCGTTGTCGTATTCCGCCGGGCACTCTTTGGGCCGGCGCAGCACGCAGAAACACCTGGATTGAAGATAAGCGCCTTTTGCCATTGACCGCGACGAACATAGAAGATGCACAAACTTCTTGCAATTCCGGCGGAATAGAAGGAGATATCTGCTCAAAACTTTCTGTGCAGGTGTAGACAGTGGCACTCGACATGCCTGCGTTGTCGTTTTCCGCCGGGCACTCTTTGGGCCGGCGCAGCACGCAGAAACACCTAGATTGAAGATAAGCACCTTTTGCCATTGACCGCGACGAACATAGAAGATGCACAAACTTCTTGCAATCCCGGCCGAATGGAAGGAGATATCTGCTTAAAACTTTCTGTGCAAGTGTAGACAGTGGCACCCGACATGCCTGCGTTGTCGTTTTCCGCCGGGCACTCTTTGGGCCGGAGCAGCACGCAGAAACACCTAGATTGAAGATAAGCACCTTTTGCCATTGACCGCGACGAACATAGAAGATGCACAAACTTCTTGCAATTCCGGCCGAACGAAAGAAGATATCTGCTCTAAACATTCTGTGCAGGTGCAGACAGTGGCACCCGACATGCCTGCGTTGTCGTTTTCAGCCGGGCACTCTTTGGGCCGGAGCAGCACGCAGAAACACCTAGATTGAAGATAAGCGTCTTTTTGTCATTGACCGCGACCAACATTGAAGATGCACAAACTTCTTTCAATTCCGGCCGAACGGAAGGAGATATCTGCTCACAATTTTCTGTGCAGGTGTAGACAGTGGCACCCGACATGCCTGCGTTGTCGTTTTCCGCCGGGCACTCTTTGGGCCGGCGCAGCACGCAGAAACACCTAGATTGAAGATAAGCGCCTTTTGCCATTGACCGCGACGAACATAGAAGATGCACAAACTTCTTGCAATTCCGGCCGAATAGAAGGAGATATCTGCTCAAAACTTTCTGTGCAGTTGTAGACAGTGGCACTCGACATGCCTGCGTTGTCGTTTTCCGCCGGGCACTCTTTGGGCCGGAGCAGCACGCAGAAACACCTAGATTGAAGATAAGCGCCTTTTGCCATTGACCGCGACGAACATAGAAGATGCACAAACGTCTTGCAATTCCGGCCGAATGGAAGGAGATATCTGCTCAAAACTTTCTGAGCTGGTGCAGACAGTGGCACCCGACATGCCTGCGTTGTCGTTTTCAGCCGGGCACTCATTGGGCCGGCGCAGCACGCAGAAACACCTAGATTCCAGATAAGGGCTTTTTGACATTGACCGTGACCAATATTGAAGATGCACAAACGTCTTGCAATTCCGGCTGAATGGAAGGAGATATCTGCTCACAACTTTCTGTGCAGGTGCAGACAGTGGCACCCGACATGCCTGCGTTGTCGTTTTCTGCCGGGCACTCTTTGGGCCGGCGCAGCACGCAGAAACACCTAGATTGAAGATAAGCGCCTTTTGCCATTGACCGCGACGAACATAGAAGATGCACAAACTTCTTGCAATCCCGGCCGAATGGAAGGAGATATCTGCTTAAAACTTTCTGTGCAAGTGTAGACAGTGGCACCCGACATGCGTGCGTTGTCGTTTTCCGCCGGGCACTCTTTGGGCCGGAGCAGCACGCAGAAACACCTAGATTGAAGATAAGCGCCTTTTGCCATTGACCGCGACGAACATAGAAGATGCACAAACTTCTTGCAATTCCGGCCGAACGAAAGAAGATATCTGCTCAAAACATTCTGTGCAGGTGCAGACAGTGGCACCCGACATGCCTGCGTTGTCGTTTTCAGCCGGGCACTCTTTGGGCCGGATCAGCACGCAGAAACACCTAGATTGAAGATAAGCGTCTTTTTGTCATTGACCGCGACCAACATTGAAGATGCACAAACTTCTTTCAATTCCGGCCGAACGGAAGGAGATATCTGCTCACAATTTTCTGTGCAGGTGTAGACAGTGGCACCCGACATGGCTGCGTTGTCGTTTTCCGCCGGGCACTCTTTGGGCCGGTGCAGCACGCAGAAACACCTAGATTGCAGATAAGGGCTTTTTGACATTGACCGTGACCAATATGGAAGATGCACAAACGTCTTGCAATTCCGGCCGAATGGAAGGAGATATCTGCTCACAACTTTCTGTGCAGGTGCAGAGAGTGGCACCCGACATGTCTGCGTTGTCGTTTTCAGCCGGGCACTCTTTGGGCCGGAGCAGCACGCTGAAACACCTAGATTGAAGATAAGCGCCTTTTTGTCATTGACCGCGACGAACATAGAAGATGCACAAACTTCTTGCAATTCCGGCCGAATGGAAGGAGATATCTGCTCAAAACTTTCTGTGCAGGTGTAGACAGTGGCACCCGACATGCCTGCGTTGTCGTTTTCCGCCGGGCACTCTTTGGGCCGGAGCAGCACGCAGAAACACCTAGATTGAAGATAAGCGCCTTTTGCCATTGACCGCGACGAACATAGAAGATGCACAAACATCTTGCAATTCCAGCCGAATGGAAGGAGATATCTGCTCAAAACTTTCTGAGCTGGTGCAGACAGTGGCACCCGACATGCCTGCGTTTTCGTTTTCAGCCGGGCACTCTTTGGGCCGGCGCAGCACGCAGAAACACCTAGATTGCAGATAAGGGCTTTTTGACATTGACCGTGACCAATATGGAAGATGCACAAACGTCTTGCAATTCCGGCCGAATGGAAGGAGATATCTGCTCAAAACATTCTGTGCAGGTGCAGACAGTGGCACCCGACATGCCTGCGTTGTCGTTTTCAGCCGGGCACTCTTTGGGCCGGAGCAGCACGCAGAAACACCTAGATTGAAGATAAGCGCCTTTTTGTCATTGACCGCGACCAACATTGAAGATGCACAAACTTATTTCAATTCCGGCCGAACGGAAGGAGATATCTGCTCACAACTTTCTGTGCAGGTGCAGACAGTGGCACCCGACATGCCTGCGTTGTCGTTTTCCGCCGGGCACTCTTTGGGCCGGCGCAGCACGCAGAAACACCTAGATTGAAGATAAGCGCCTTTTGCCATTGACCGCGACGAACATAGAAGATGAACAAACTTCTTGCAATTCCGGCCGAATAGAAGGAGATATCTGCTCAAAACTTTCTGTGCAGGTGTAGACAGTGGCACTCGACATGCCTGCGTTGTCGTTTTCCGCCGGGCACTCTTTGGGCCGGAGCAGCACGCAGAAACACCTAGATTGAAGATAAGCGCCTTTTGCCATTGACCGCGACGAACATAGAAGATGCACAAACATCTTGCAATTCCGGCCGAATAAAAGGAGATATCTGCTCAAAACTTTCTGTGCAGGTGCAGAGAGTGGCACCCGACATGCCTGCGTTGTCGTTTTCAGCCGGGCACTCTTTTGGCCGGCGCAGCACGCAGAAACACCTAGATTGAAGATAAGGGCTTTTTGACATTGACCGTGACCAATATTAAAGATGCACAAACGTCTTGCAATTCCGGCCGAACGAAAGAAGATATCTGCTCAAAACTTTCTGTGCAGGTGCAGACAGTGGCACCCGACATGCCTGCATTGTCGTTTTCAGCCGGGCACTCTTTGGGCCGGAGCAGCACGCAGAAACACCTAGATTGAAGATAAGCGCCTTTTTGTCATTGACCGCGACCAACATTGAAGATGCACAAACTTCTTTCAATTCCGGCCGAACGGAAGGAGATATCTGCTCACAACTTTCTGTGCAGGTGCAGACAGTGGCACCCGACATGCCTGCGTTGTCGTTTTCCGCCGGGCACTCTTTGGGCCGGCGCAGCACGCAGAAACACCTAGATTGAAGATAAGCGCCTTTTGCCATTGACCGCGACGAACATAGAAGATGCACAAACTTCTTGCAATTCCGGCGGAATAGAAGGAGATATCTGCTCAAAACTTTCTGTGCAGGTGTAGACAGTGGCACTCGACATGCCTGCGTTGTCGTTTTCCGCCGGGCACTCTTTGGGCCGGCGCAGCACGCAGAAACACCTAGATTGAAGATAAGCGCCTTTTGCCATTGACCGCGACGAACATAGAAGATGCACAAACTTCTTGCAATCCCGGCCGAATGGAAGGAGATATCTGCTTAAAACTTTCTGTGCAAGTGTAGACAGTGGCACCCGACATGCCTGCGTTGTCGTTTTCCGCCGGGCACTCTTTGGGCCGGCGCAGCACGCAGAAACACCTAGATTGAAGATAAGCGCCTTTTGCCATTGACCGCGACGAACATAGAAAATGCACAAACATCTTGCAATTCCGGCCGAATGGAAGGAGATATCTGCTCAAAACTTTCTGAGCTGGTGCAGACAGTGGCACCCGACATGCCTGCGTTGTCGTTTTCAGCCGGGCACTCTTTGGGCCGGCGCAGCACGCAGAAACACCTAGATTGCAGAAAAGGGCTTTTTGACATTGACCGTGACCAATATGGAAGATGCACAAACGTCTTGCAATTCCGGCCGAATGGAAGGAGATATCTGCTCACAACTTTCTGTGCAGGTGCAGAGAGTGGCACCCGACATGCCTGCGTTGTCGTTTTCAGCCGGGCACTCTTTGGGCCGGCGCAGCACGCAGAAACACCTAGATTGCAGATAAGGGCTTTTTGACATTGAACGTGACCAATATTGAAGATGCACAAACGTCTGGCAATTCCGGCCGAACGGAAGGAGATATCTGCTCACAGCTTTCTGTGCAGGTGTAGACAGTGGCACCCGACATGCCTGCATTGTCGTTTTCAGCCGGGCACTCTTTGGGCCGGAGCAGCACGCAGAAACACCTAGATTGAAGATAAGCGCCTTTTTGTCATTGACCGCGACCAACATTGAAGATGCACAAACTTCTTTCAATTCCGGCCGAAAGGAAGGAGATATCTGCTCACAACTTTCTGTGCAGGTGCAGACAGTGGCACCCGACATGCCTGCGTTGTCGTTTTCCGCCGGGCACTCTTTGGGCCGGCGCAGCACGCAGAAACACCTGGATTGAAGATAAGCGCCTTTTGCCATTGACCGCGACGAACATAGAAGATGCACAAACTTCTTGCAATTCCGGCGGAATAGAAGGAGATATCTGCTCAAAACTTTCTGTGCAGGTGTAGACAGTGGCACTCGACATGCCTGCGTTGTCGTTTTCCGCCGGGCACTCTTTGGGCCGGCGCAGCACGCAGAAACACCTAGATTGAAGATAAGCACCTTTTGCCATTGACCGCGACGAACATAGAAGATGCACAAACTTCTTGCAATCCCGGCCGAATGGAAGGAGATATCTGCTTAAAACTTTCTGTGCAAATGTAGACAGTGGCACCCGACATGCCTGCGTTGTCGTTTTCCGCCGGGCACTCTTTGGGCCGGAGCAGCACGCAGAAACACCTAGATTGAAGATAAGCGCCTTTTGCCATTGACCGCGACGAACATAGAAGATGCACAAACTTCTTGCAATTCCGGCCGAACGAAAGAAGATATCTGCTCAAAACATTCTGTGCAGGTGCAGACAGTGGCACCCGACATGCCTGCGTTGTCGTTTTCAGCCGGGCACTCTTTGGGCCGGAGCAGCACGCAGAAACACCTAGATTGAAGATAAGCGTCTTTTTGTCATTGACCGCGACCAACATTGAAGATGCACAAACTTCTTTCAATTCCGGCCGAACGGAAGGAGATATCTGCTCACATATTTCTGTGCAGGTGTAGACAGTGGCACCCGACATGCCTGCGTTGTCGTTTTCCGCCGGGCACTCTTTGGGCCGGCGCAGCACGCAGAAACACCTAGATTGAAGATAAGCGCCTTTTGCCATTGACCGCGACGAACATAGAAGATGCACAAACTTCTTGCAATTCCGGCCGAATAGAAGGAGATATCTGCTCAAAACTTTCTGTGCAGTTGTAGACAGTGGCACTCGACATGCCTGCGTTGTCGTTTTCCGCCGGGCACTCTTTGGGCCGGAGCAGCACGCAGAAACACCTAGATTGAAGATAAGCGCCTTTTGCCATTGACCGCGACGAACATAGAAGATGCACAAACGTCTTGCAATTCCGGCCGAATGGAAGGAGATATCTGCTCAAAACTTTCTGAGCTGGTGCAGACAGTGGCACCCGACATGCCTGCGTTGTCGTTTTCAGCCGGGCACTCATTGGGCCGGCGCAGCACGCAGAAACACCTAGATTCCAGATAAGGGCTTTTTGACATTGACCGTGACCAATATTGAAGATGGACAAACGTCTTGCAATTCCGGCTGAATGGAAGGAGATATCTGCTCACAACTTTCTGTGCAGGTGCAGACAGTGGCACCCGACATGCCTGCGTTGTCGTTTTCTGCCGGGCACTCTTTGGGCCGGCGCAGCACGCAGAAACACCTAGATTGAAGATAAGCGCCTTTTGCCATTGACCGCGACGAACATAGAAGATGCACAAACTTCTTGCAATCCCGGCCGAATGGAAGGAGATATCTGCTCAAAACTTTCTGTGCAAGTGCAGACAGTGGCACCCGACATGCCTGCGTTGTCGTTTTCCGCCGGGCACTCTTTGGGCCGGCGCAGCACGCAGAAACACCTAGATTGAAGATAAGCGCCTTTTGCCATTGACCGCGACGAACATAGAAGATGCACAAACTTCTTGCAATTCCGGCCGAATGGAAGGAGATATCTGCTCAAAACTTTCTGTGCAGGTGCAGACAGTGGCACCCGACATGCCTGCGTTGTCGTTTTCAGCCGGGCACTCTTTGGGCCGGCGCAGCACGCCGAAACACCTAGATTGCAGATAAGAGCTTTTTGACATTGACCGTGACCAATATTGGAGATGCACAAACGTCTTGCAATTCCGGCCGAACGAAAGAAGATATCTGCTCAAAACATTCTGTGCAGGTGCAGACAGTGGCACCCGACATGCCTGCGTTGTCGTTTTCAGCCGGGCACTCTTTGGGCCGGAGCAGCACGCAGAAACACCTAGATTGAAGATAAGCGCCTTTTTGTCATTGACCGCGACCAACATTGAAGATGCACAAACTTATTTCAATTCCGGCCGAACGGAAGGAGATATCTGCTCACAACTTTCTGTGCAGGTGCAGACAGTGGCACCCGACATGCCTGCGTTGTCGTTTTCCGCCGGGCACTCTTTGGGCCGGCGCAGCACGCAGAAACACCTAGATTGAAGATAAGCGCCTTTTGCCATTGACCGCGACGAACATAGAAGATGCACAAACTTCTTGCAATTCCGGCCGAATAGAAGGAGATATCTGCTCAAAACTTTCTGTGCAGGTGTAGACAGTGGCACTCGACATGCCTGCGTTGTCGTTTTCCGCCGGGCACTCTTTGGGCCGGAGCAGCACGCAGAAACACCTAGATTGAAGATAAGCGCCTTTTGCCATTGACCGCGACGAACATAGAAGATGCACAAACATCTTGCAATTCCGGCCGAATAAAAGGAGATATCTGCTCAAAACTTTCTGTGCAGGTGCAGAGAGTGGCACCCGACATGCCTGCGTTGTCGTTTTCAGCCGGGCACTCTTTTGGCCGGCGCAGCACGCAGAAACACCTAGATTGAAGATAAGGGCTTTTTGACATTGACCGTGACCAATATTAAAGATGCACAAACGTCTTGCAATTCCGGCCGAACGAAAGAAGATATCTGCTCAAAACTTTCTGTGCAGGTGCAGACAGTGGCACCCGACATGCCTGCATTGTCGTTTTCAGCCGGGCACTCTTTGGGCCGGAGCAGCACGCAGAAACACCTAGATTGAAGATAAGCGCCTTTTTGTCATTGACCGCGACCAACATTGAAGATGCACAAACTTCTTTCAATTCCGGCCGAACGGAAGGAGATATCTGCTCACAACTTTCTGTGCAGGTGCAGACAGTGGCACCCGACATGCCTGCGTTGTCGTTTTCCGCCGGGCACTCTTTGGGCCGGCGCAGCACGCAGAAACACCTAGATTGAAGATAAGCGCCTTTTGCCATTGACCGCGACGAACATAGAAGATGCACAAACTTCTTGCAATTCCGGCGGAATAGAAGGAGATATCTGCTCAAAACTTTCTGTGCAGGTGTAGACAGTGGCACTCGACATGCCTGCGTTGTCGTTTTCCGCCGGGCACTCTTTGGGCCGGCGCAGCACGCAGAAACACCTAGATTGAAGATAAGCGCCTTTTGCCATTGACCGCGACGAACATAGAAGATGCACAAACTTCTTGCAATCCCGGCCGAATGGAAGGAGATATCTGCTTAAAACTTTCTGTGCAAGTGTAGACAGTGGCACCCGACATGCCTGCGTTGTCGTTTTCCGCCGGGCACTCTTTGGGCCGGCGCAGCACGCAGAAACACCTAGATTGAAGATAAGCGCCTTTTGCCATTGACCGCGACGAACATAGAAGATGCACAAACATCTTGCAATTCCGGCCGAATGGAAGGAGATATCTGCTCAAAACTTTCTGAGCTGGTGCAGACAGTGGCACCCGACATGCCTGCGTTGTCGTTTTCAGCCGGGCACTCTTTGGGCCGGCGCAGCACGCAGAAACACCTAGATTGCAGATAAGGGCTTTTTGACATTGACCGTGACCAATATGGAAGATGCACAAACGTCTTGCAATTCCGGCCGAATGGAAGGAGATATCTGCTCACAACTTTCTGTGCAGGTGCAGAGAGTGGCACCCGACATGCCTGCGTTGTCGTTTTCAGCCGGGCACTCTTTGGGCCGGCGCAGCACGCAGAAACACCTAGATTGCAGATAAGGGCTTTTTGACATTGAACGTGACCAATATTGAAGATGCACAAACGTCTGGCAATTCCGGCCGAACGGAAGGAGATATCTGCTCACAGCTTTCTGTGCAGGTGTAGACAGTGGCACCCGACATGCCTGCATTGTCGTTTTCAGCCGGGCACTCTTTGGGCCGGAGCAGCACGCAGAAACACCTAGATTGAAGATAAGCGCCTTTTTGTCATTGACCGCGACCAACATTGAAGATGCACAAACTTCTTTCAATTCCGGCCGAAAGGAAGGAGATATCTGCTCACAACTTTCTGTGCAGGTGCAGACAGTGGCACCCGACATGCCTGCGTTGTCGTTTTCCGCCGGGCACTCTTTGGGCCGGCGCAGCACGCAGAAACACCTGGATTGAAGATAAGCGCCTTTTGCCATTGACCGCGACGAACATAGAAGATGCACAAACTTCTTGCAATTCCGGCGGAATAGAAGGAGATATCTGCTCAAAACTTTCTGTGCAGGTGTAGACAGTGGCACTCGACATGCCTGCGTTGTCGTTTTCCGCTGGGCACTCTTTGGGCCGGCGCAGCACGCAGAAACACCTAGATTGAAGATAAGCACCTTTTGCCATTGACCGCGACGAACATAGAAGATGCACAAACTTCTTGCAATCCCGGCCGAATGGAAGGAGATATCTGCTTAAAACTTTCTGTGCAAGTGTAGACAGTGGCACCCGACATGCCTGCGTTGTCGTTTTCCGCCGGGCACTCTTTGGGCCGGAGCAGCACGCAGAAACACCTAGATTGAAGATAAGCACCTTTTGCCATTGACCGCGACGAACATAGAAGATGCACAAACTTCTTGCAATTCCGGCCGAACGAAAGAAGATATCTGCTCTAAACATTCTGTGCAGGTGCAGACAGTGGCACCCGACATGCCTGCGTTGTCGTTTTCAGCCGGGCACTCTTTGGGCCGGAGCAGCACGCAGAAACACCTAGATTGAAGATAAGCGTCTTTTTGTCATTGACCGCGACCAACATTGAAGATGCACAAACTTCTTTCAATTCCGGCCGAACGGAAGGAGATATCTGCTCACAATTTTCTGTGCAGGTGTAGACAGTGGCACCCGACATGCCTGCGTTGTCGTTTTCCGCCGGGCACTCTTTGGGCCGGCGCAGCACGCAGAAACACCTAGATTGAAGATAAGCGCCTTTTGCCATTGACCGCGACGAACATAGAAGATGCACAAACTTCTTGCAATTCCGGCCGAATAGAAGGAGATATCTGCTCAAAACTTTCTGTGCAGTTGTAGACAGTGGCACTCGACATGCCTGCGTTGTCGTTTTCCGCCGGGCACTCTTTGGGCCGGAGCAGCACGCAGAAACACCTAGATTGAAGATAAGCGCCTTTTGCCATTGACCGCGACGAACATAGAAGATGCACAAACGTCTTGCAATTCCGGCCGAATGGAAGGAGATATCTGCTCAAAACTTTCTGAGCTGGTGCAGACAGTGGCACCCGACATGCCTGCGTTGTCGTTTTCAGCCGGGCACTCATTGGGCCGGCGCAGCACGCAGAAACACCTAGATTCCAGATAAGGGCTTTTTGACATTGACCGTGACCAATATTGAAGATGCACAAACGTCTTGCAATTCCGGCTGAATGGAAGGAGATATCTGCTCACAACTTTCTGTGCAGGTGCAGACAGTGGCACCCGACATGCCTGCGTTGTCGTTTTCTGCCGGGCACTCTTTGGGCCGGCGCAGCACGCAGAAACACCTAGATTGAAGATAAGCGCCTTTTGCCATTGACCGCGACGAACATAGAAGATGCACAAACTTCTTGCAATCCCGGCCGAATGGAAGGAGATATCTGCTTAAAACTTTCTGTGCAAGTGTAGACAGTGGCACCCGATATGCGTGCGTTGTCGTTTTCCGCCGGGCACTCTTTGGGCCGGAGCAGCACGCAGAAACACCTAGATTGAAGATAAGCGCCTTTTGCCATTGACCGCGACGAACATAGAAGATGCACAAACTTCTTGCAATTCCGGCCGAACGAAAGAAGATATCTGCTCAAAACATTCTGTGCAGGTGCAGACAGTGGCACCCGACATGCCTGCGTTGTCGTTTTCAGCCGGGCACTCTTTGGGCCGGATCAGCACGCAGAAACACCTAGATTGAAGATAAGCGTCTTTTTGTCATTGACCGCGACCAACATTGAAGATGCACAAACTTCTTTCAATTCCGGCCGAACGGAAGGAGATATCTGCTCACAATTTTCTGTGCAGGTGGAGACAGTGGCACCCGACATGCCTGCGTTGTCGTTTTCCGCAGGGCACTCTTTGGGCCGGTACAGCACGCAGAAACACCTAGATTGCAGATAAGGGCTTTTTGACATTGACCGTGACCAATATGGAAGATGCACAAACGTCTTGCAATTCCGGCCGAATGGAAGGAGATATCTGCTCACAACTTTCTGTGCAGGTGCAGAGAGTGGCACCCGACATGTCTGCGTTGTCGTTTTCAGCCGGGCACTCTTTGGGCCGGAGCAGCACGCTGAAACACCTAGATTGAAGATAAGCGCCTTTTTGTCATTGACCGCGACGAACATAGAAGATGCACAAACTTCTTGCAATTCCGGCCGAATGGAAGGAGATATCTGCTCAAAACTTTCTGTGCAGGTGTAGACAGTGGCACCCGACATGCCTGCGTTGTCGTTTTCCGCCGAGCACTGTTTGGGCCGGAGCAGCACGCAGAAACACCTAGATTGAAGATAAGCGCCTTTTGCCATTGACCGCGACGAACATAGAAGATGCACAAACTTCTTGCAATTACGGCCGAATGGAAGGAGATATCTGCTCAAAACTTTCTGTGCAGGTGCAGACAGTGGCACCCGACATGCCTGCGTTGTCGTTTTCAGCCGGGCACTCTTTGGGCCGGCGCAGCACGCCGAAACACCTAGATTGCAGATAAGAGCTTTTTGAAATTGACCGTGACCAATATTGGAGATGCACAAACGTCTTGCAATTCCGGCCGAACGAAAGAAGATATCTGCTCAAAACATTCTGTGCAGGTGCAGACAGTGGCACCCGACATGCCTGCGTTGTCGTTTTCAGCCGGGCACTCTTTGGGCCGGAGCAGCACGCAGAAACACCTAGATTGAAGATAAGCGCCTTTTTGTCATTGACCGCGACCAACATTGAAGATGCACAAACTTATTTCAATTCCGGCCGAACGGAAGGAGATATCTGCTCACAACTTTCTGTGCAGGTGCAGACAGTGGCACCCGACATGCCTGCGTTGTCGTTTTCCGCCGGGCACTCTTTGGGCCGGCGCAGCACGCAGAAACACCTAGATTGAAGATAAGCGCCTTTTGCCATTGACCGCGACGAACATAGAAGATGCACAAACTTCTTGCAATTCCGGCCGAATAGAAGGAGATATCTGCTCAAAACTTTCTGTGCAGGTGTAGACAGTGGCACTCGACATGCCTGCGTTGTCGTTTTCCGCCGGGCACTCTTTGGGCCGGAGCAGCACGCAGAAACACCTAGATTGAAGATAAGCTCCTTTTGCCATTGACCGCGACGAACATAGAAGATGCACAAACATCTTGCAATTCCGGCCGAATATAAGGAGATATCTGCTCAAAACTTTCTGTGCAGGTGCAGAGAGTGGCACCCGACATGCCTGCGTTGTCGTTTTCAGCCGGGCACTCTTTGGGCCGGCGCAGCACGCAGAAACACCTAGATTGAAGATAAGGGCTTTTTGACATTGACCGTGACCAATATTAAAGATGCACAAACGTCTTGCAATTCCGGCCGAACGAAAGAAGATATCTGCTCAAAACTTTCTGTGCAGGTGCAGACAGTGGCACCCGACATGCCTGCATTGTCGTTTTCAGCCGGGCACTCTTTGGGCCGGAGCAGCACGCAGAAACACCTAGATTGAAGATAAGCGCCTTTTTGTCATTGACCGCGACCAACATTGAAGATGCACAAACTTCTTTCAATTCCGGCCGAACGGAAGGAGATATCTGCTCACAACTTTCTGTGCAGGTGCAGACAGTGGCACCCGACATGCCTGCGTTGTCGTTTTCCGCCGGGCACTCTTTGGGCCGGCGCAGCACGCAGAAACACCTAGATTGAAGATAAGCGCCTTTTGCCATTGACCGCGACGAACATAGAAGATGCACAAACTTCTTGCAATTCCGGCGGAATAGAAGGAGATATCTGCTCAAAACTTTCTGTGCAGGTGTAGACAGTGGCACTCGACATGCCTGCGTTGTCGTTTTCCGCCGGGCACTCTTTGGGCCGGCGCAGCACGCAGAAACACCTAGATTGAAGATAAGCGCCTTTTGCCATTGACCGCGACGAACATAGAAGATGCACAAACATCTTGCAATTCCGGCCGAATGGAAGGAGATATCTGCTCAAAACTTTCTGAGCTGGTGCAGACAGTGGCACCCGACATGCCTGCGTTGTCGTTTTCAGCCGGGCACTCTTTGGGCCGGCGCAGCACGCAGAAACACCTAGATTGCAGATAAGGGCTTTTTGACATTGACCTTGACCAATATGGAAGATGCACAAACGTCTTGCAATTCCGGCCGAATGGAAGGAGATATCTGCTCACAACTTTCTGTGCAGGTGCAGAGAGTGGCACCCGACATGCCTGCGTTGTCGTTTTCAGCCGGGCACTCTTTGGGCCGGCGCAGCACGCAGAAACACCTAGATTGCAGATAAGGGCTTTTTGACATTGAACGTGACCAATATTGAAGATGCACAAACGTCTGGCAATTCCGGCCGAACGGAAGGAGATATCTGCTCACAGTTTTCTGTGCAGGTGTAGACAGTGGCACCCGACATGCCTGCGTTGTCGTTTTCCGCCGGGCACTCTTTGGGCCGGCGCAGCACGCAGAAAAACCTAGATTGAAGATAAGCGCCTTTTGCCATTGACCGCGACGAACATAGAAGATGCACAAACTTCTTGCAATTCCGGCCGAATGGAAGGAGATATCTGCTCAAAACTTTCTGAGCTGGTGCAGACAGTGGCACCCGACATGACTGCGTTGTCGTTTTCAGCCGGGCACTCTTTGGGCCGGCGCAGCACGCAGAAACACCTAGATTGCAGATAATGGCTTTTTGACATTGAGAGTGATCAATATTGAAGATGCACAAACGTCTTGAAATTCCGGCCGAACGAAAGAAGATATCTGCTCAAAACATTCTGTGCAGGTGCAGACAGTGGCACCCGACATGCCTGCATTGTCGTTTTCAGCCGGGCACTCTTTGGGCCGGAGCAGCACGCAGAAACACCTAGATTGAAGATAAGCGCCTTTTTGTCATTGACCGCGACCAACATTGAAGATGCACAAACTTCTTTCAATTCCGGCCGAACGAAAGAAGATATCTGCTCAAAACATTCTGTGCAGGTGCAGACAGTGGCACCCGACATGCCTGCGTTGTCGTTTTCAGCCGGGCACTCTTTGGGCCGGAGCAGCACGCAGAAACACCTAGATTGAAGATAAGCGTCTTTTTGTCATTGACCGCGACCAACATTGAAGATGCACAAACTTCTTGCAATTCCGGCCGAATGGAAGGAGATATCTGCTCAAAACTGTCTGAGCTGGTGCAGACAGTGGCACCCGACATGCCTGCGTTGTCGTTTTCAGCCGGGCACTCTTTGGGCCGGCGCAGCACGCAGAAACACCTAGATTGCAGATAAGGGCTTTTTGACATTGACCGTGACCAATATTGAAGATGCACAAACGTCTTGCAATTCCGGCCGAATGAAAGAAGATATCTGCTCAAAACTTTCTGTGCAGGTGCAGACAGTGGCACCCGACATGCCTGCGTTGTCGTTTTCCGCCGGGCACTCTTTGGGCCGGAGCAGCACGCAGAAACACCTAGATTGAAGATAAGCGCCTTTTGCCATTGACCGCGACGAACATAGAAGATGCACAAACTTCTTGCAATTCCGGCCGAACGGAAGGAGATATCTGCTCAAATCTTTCTGAGCTGGTGCAGACAGTGGCACCCGACATGCCTGCGTTGTCGTTTTCAGCCGGGCACTCTTTGGGCCGGCGCAGCACGCAGAAACACCTAGATTGAAGATAAGCGTCTTTTGCCATTGACCGTGACCAATATTGAAGATGCACAAACGTCTGGCAATTCCGGCCGAACGGAAGGAGATATCTGCTCACAGTTTTCTGTGCAGGTGTAGACAGTGGCACCCGACATGCCTGCGTTGTCGTTTTCCACCGGGCACTCTTTGGGCCGGCGCAGCACGCAGAAACACCTAGATTGAAGATAAGCGCCTTTTGCCATTGACCGCGACGAACATAGAAGATGCACAAACTTCTTGCAATTCCGGCCGAATAGAAGGAGATATCTGCTCAAAACTTTCTGTGCAGTTGTAGACAGTGGCACTCGACATGCCTGCGTTGTCGTTTTCCGCCGGGCACTCTTTGGGCCGGAGCAGCACGCAGAAACACCTAGATTGAAGATAAGCGCCTTTTGCCATTGACCGCGACGAACATAGAAGATGCACAAACGTCTTGCAATTCCGGCCGAATGGAAGGAGATATCTGCTCAAAACTTTCTGAGCTGGTGCAGACAGTGGCACCCGACATGCCTGCGTTGTCGTTTTCAGCCGGGCACTCATTGGGCCGGCGCAGCACGCAGAAACACCTAGATTGAAGATAAGCGTCTTTTTGTCATTGACCGCGACCAACATTGAAGATGCACAAACTTCTTTCAATTCCGGCCGAACGGAAGGAGATATCTGCTCACAATTTTCTGTGCAGGTGTAGACAGTGGCACCCGACATGGCTGCGTTGTCGTTTTCCGCCGGGCACTCTTTGGGCCGGTGCAGCACGCAGAAACACCTAGATTGCAGATAAGGGCTTTTTGACATTGACCGTGACCAATATGGAAGATGCACAAACGTCTTGCAATTCCGGCCGAATGGAAGGAGATATCTGCTCACAACTTTCTGTGCAGGTGCAGAGAGTGGCACCCGACATGTCTGCGTTGTCGTTTTCAGCCGGGCACTCTTTGGGCCGGAGCAGCACGCTGAAACACCTAGATTGAAGATAAGCGCCTTTTTGTCATTGACCGCGACGAACATAGAAGATGCACAAACTTCTTGCAATTCCGGCCGAATGGAAGGAGATATCTGCTCAAAACTTTCTGTGCAGGTGTAGACAGTGGCACCCGACATGCCTGCGTTGTCGTTTTCCGCCGGGCACTCTTTGGGCCGGAGCAGCACGCAGAAACACCTAGATTGAAGATAAGCGCCTTTTGCCATTGACCGCGACGAACATAGAAGATGCACAAACATCTTGCAATTCCAGCCGAATGGAAGGAGATATCTGCTCAAAACTTTCTGAGCTGGTGCAGACAGTGGCACCCGACATGCCTGCGTTTTCGTTTTCAGCCGGGCACTCTTTGGGCCGGCGCAGCACGCAGAAACACCTAGATTGCAGATAAGGGCTTTTTGACATTGACCGTGACCAATATGGAAGATGCACAAACGTCTTGCAATTCCGGCCGAATGGAAGGAGATATCTGCTCACAACTTTCTGTGCAGGTGCAGAGAGTGGCACCCGACATGCCTGCGTTGTCGTTTTCAGCCGGGCACTCTTTGGGCCGGAGCAGCACGCTGAAACACCTAGATTGAAGATAAGCGCCTTTTTGTCATTGACCGCGACCAACATTGAAGATGCACAAACTTATTTCAATTCCGGCCGAACGGAAGGAGATATCTGCTCACAACTTTCTGTGCAGGTGCAGACAGTGGCACCCGACATGCCTGCGTTGTCGTTTTCCGCCGGGCACTCTTTGGGCCGGCGCAGCACGCAGAAACACCTAGATTGAAGATAAGCGCCTTTTTCCATTGACCGCGACGAACATAGAAGATGCACAAACTTCTTGCAATTCCGGCCGAATAGAAGGAGATATCTGCTCAAAACTTTCTGTGCAGGTGTAGACAGTGGCACTCGACATGCCTGCGTTGTCGTTTTCCGCCGGGCACTCTTTGGGCCGGAGCAGCACGCAGAAACACCTAGATTGAAGATAAGCGCCTTTTGCCATTGACCGCGACGAACATAGAAGTTGCACAAACTTCTTGCAATCCCGGCCGAATGGAAGGAGATATCTGCTCAAAACTTTCTGTGCAAGTGTAGACAGTGGCACCCGACATGCCTGCGTTGTCGTTTTCCGCCGGGCACTCTTTGGGCCGGAGCAGCACGCAGAAACACCTAGATTGAAGATAAGCGCCTTTTGCCATTGACCGCGACGAACATAGAAGATGCACAAACTTCTTGCAATTCCGGCCGAATGGAAGGAGATATCTGCTCAAAACTTTCTGTGCAGTTGTAGACAGTGGCACTCGACATGCCTGCGTTGTCGTTTTCCGCCAGGCACTCTTTGGGCCGGAGCAGCACGCAGAAACACCTAGATTGAAGATAAGCGCCTTTTGCCATTGACCGCGACGAACATAGAAGATGCACAAACATCTTGCAATTCCGGCCGAATGGAAGGAGATATCTGCTCAAAACTTTCTGAGCTGGTGCAGACAGTGGCACCCGACATGCCTGCGTTGTCGTTTTCAGCCGGGCACTCTTTGGGCCGGCGCAGTACGCAGAAACACCTAGATTGCAGATAAGGGCTTTTTGACATTGACCGTGACCAATATTGAAGATGCACAAACGTCTTGCAATTCCGGCCGAATGAAAGAAGATATCTGCTCAAAACTTTCTGTGCAGGTGCAGACAGTGGCACCCGACATGCCTGCGTTGTCGTTTTCAGCCGGGCACTCTTTGGGCCGGAGCAGCACGCAGAAACACCTAGATTGAAGATAAGCGCCTTTTGCCATTGACCGCGACGAACATAGAGGATGCACAAACTTCTTGCAATCCCGGCCGAATGGAAGGAGATATCTGCTCAAAACTTTCTGTGCAAGTGTAGACAGTGGCACCCGACATGCCTGCGTTGTCGTTTTCCGCCTAGCACTCTTTGGGCTGGAGCAGCACGCAGAAACACCTAGATTGAAGATAAGCGCCTTTTGCCATTGACCGCGACGAACATAGAAGATGCACAAACTTCTTGCAATCCCGGCCGAATGGAAGGAGATATCTGCTCAAAACTTTCTGTGCAAGTGCAGACAGTGGCACCCGACATGCCTGCGTTGTCGTTTTCCGCCGGGCACTCTTTGGGCCGGCGCAGCACGCAGAAACACCTAGATTGAAGATAAGCGCCTTTTGCCATTGACCGCGACGAACATAGAAGATGCACAAACTTCTTGCAATTCCGGCCGAATGGAAGGAGATATCTGCTCAAAACTTTCTGTGCAGGTGCAGACAGTGGCACCCGACATGCCTGCGTTGTCGTTTTCAGCCGGGCACTCTTTGGGCCGGCGCAGCACGCCGAAACACCTAGATTGCAGATAAGAGCTTTTTGAAATTGACCGTGACCAATATTGGAGATGCACAAACGTCTTGCAATTCCGGCCGAACGAAAGAAGATATCTGCTCAAAACATTCTGTGCAGGTGCAGACAGTGGCACCCGACATGCCTGCGTTGTCGTTTTCAGCCGGGCACTCTTTGGGCCGGAGCAGCACGCAGAAACACCTAGATTGAAGATAAGCGCCTTTTTGTCATTGACCGCGACCAACATTGAAGATGCACAAACTTATTTCAATTCCGGCCGAACGGAAGGAGATATCTGCTCACAACTTTCTGTGCAGGTGCAGACAGTGGCACCCGACATGCCTGCGTTGTCGTTTTCCGCCGGGCACTCTTTGGGCCGGCGCAGCACGCAGAAACACCTAGATTGAAGATAAGCGCCTTTTGCCATTGACCGCGACGAACATAGAAGATGAACAAACTTCTTGCAATTCCGGCCGAATAGAAGGAGATATCTGCTCAAAACTTTCTGTGCAGGTGTAGACAGTGGCACTCGACATGCCTGCGTTGTCGTTTTCCGCCGGGCACTCTTTGGGCCGGAGCAGCACGCAGAAACACCTAGATTGAAGATAAGCGCCTTTTGCCATTGACCGCGACGAACATAGAAGATGCACAAACATCTTGCAATTCCGGCCGAATAAAAGGAGATATCTGCTCAAAACTTTCTGTGCAGGTGCAGAGAGTGGCACCCGACATGCCTGCGTTGTCGTTTTCAGCCGGGCACTCTTTTGGCCGGCGCAGCACGCAGAAACACCTAGATTGAAGATAAGGGCTTTTTGACATTGACCGTGACCAATATTAAAGATGCACAAACGTCTTGCAATTCCGGCCGAACGAAAGAAGATATCTGCTCAAAACTTTCTGTGCAGGTGCAGACAGTGGCACCCGACATGCCTGCATTGTCGTTTTCAGCCGGGCACTCTTTGGGCCGGAGCAGCACGCAGAAACACCTAGATTGAAGATAAGCGCCTTTTTGTCATTGACCGCGACGAACATAGAAGATGCACAAACTTCTTGCAATTCCGGCGGAATAGAAGGAGATATCTGCTCAAAACTTTCTGTGCAGGTGTAGACAGTGGCACTCGACATGCCTGCGTTGTCGTTTTCCGCCGGGCACTCTTTGGGCCGGCGCAGCACGCAGAAACACCTAGATTGAAGATAAGCGCCTTTTGCCATTGACCGCGACGAACATAGAAGATGCACAAACTTCTTGCAATCCCGGCCGAATGGAAGGAGATATCTGCTTAAAACTTTCTGTGCAAGTGTAGACAGTGGCACCCGACATGCCTGCGTTGTCGTTTTCCGCCGGGCACTCTTTGGGCCGGCGCAGCACGCAGAAACACCTAGATTGAAGATAAGCGCCTTTTGCCATTGACCGCGACGAACATAGAAAATGCACAAACATCTTGCAATTCCGGCCGAATGGAAGGAGATATCTGCTCAAAACTTTCTGAGCTGGTGCAGACAGTGGCACCCGACATGCCTGCGTTGTCGTTTTCAGCCGGGCACTCTTTGGGCCGGCGCAGCACGCAGAAACACCTAGATTGCAGAAAAGGGCTTTTTGACATTGACCGTGACCAATATGGAAGATGCACAAACGTCTTGCAATTCCGGCCGAATGGAAGGAGATATCTGCTCACAACTTTCTGTGCAGGTGCAGAGAGTGGCACCCGACATGCCTGCGTTGTCGTTTTCAGCCGGGCACTCTTTGGGCCGGCGCAGCACGCAGAAACACCTAGATTGCAGATAAGGGCTTTTTGACATTGAACGTGACCAATATTGAAGATGCACAAACGTCTGGCAATTCCGGCCGAACGGAAGGAGATATCTGCTCACAGCTTTCTGTGCAGGTGTAGACAGTGGCACCCGACATGCCTGCATTGTCGTTTTCAGCCGGGCACTCTTTGGGCCGGAGCAGCACGCAGAAACACCTAGATTGAAGATAAGCGCCTTTTTGTCATTGACCGCGACCAACATTGAAGATGCACAAACTTCTTTCAATTCCGGCCGAAAGGAAGGAGATATCTGCTCACAACTTTCTGTGCAGGTGCAGACAGTGGCACCCGACATGCCTGCGTTGTCGTATTCCGCCGGGCACTCTTTGGGCCGGCGCAGCACGCAGAAACACCTGGATTGAAGATAAGCGCCTTTTGCCATTGACCGCGACGAACATAGAAGATGCACAAACTTCTTGCAATTCCGGCGGAATAGAAGGAGATATCTGCTCAAAACTTTCTGTGCAGGTGTAGACAGTGGCACTCGACATGCCTGCGTTGTCGTTTTCCGCCGGGCACTCTTTGGGCCGGCGCAGCACGCAGAAACACCTAGATTGAAGATAAGCACCTTTTGCCATTGACCGCGACGAACATAGAAGATGCACAAACTTCTTGCAATCCCGGCCGAATGGAAGGAGATATCTGCTTAAAACTTTCTGTGCAAGTGTAGACAGTGGCACCCGACATGCCTGCGTTGTCGTTTTCCGCCGGGCACTCTTTGGGCCGGAGCAGCACGCAGAAACACCTAGATTGAAGATAAGCACCTTTTGCCATTGACCGCGACGAACATAGAAGATGCACAAACTTCTTGCAATTCCGGCCGAACGAAAGAAGATATCTGCTCTAAACATTCTGTGCAGGTGCAGACAGTGGCACCCGACATGCCTGCGTTGTCGTTTTCAGCCGGGCACTCTTTGGGCCGGAGCAGCACGCAGAAACACCTAGATTGAAGATAAGCGTCTTTTTGTCATTGACCGCGACCAACATTGAAGATGCACAAACTTCTTTCAATTCCGGCCGAACGGAAGGAGATATCTGCTCACAATTTTCTGTGCAGGTGTAGACAGTGGCACCCGACATGCCTGCGTTGTCGTTTTCCGCCGGGCACTCTTTGGGCCGGCGCAGCACGCAGAAACACCTAGATTGAAGATAAGCGCCTTTTGCCATTGACCGCGACGAACATAGAAGATGCACAAACTTCTTGCAATTCCGGCCGAATAGAAGGAGATATCTGCTCAAAACTTTCTGTGCAGTTGTAGACAGTGGCACTCGACATGCCTGCGTTGTCGTTTTCCGCCGGGCACTCTTTGGGCCGGAGCAGCACGCAGAAACACCTAGATTGAAGATAAGCGCCTTTTGCCATTGACCGCGACGAACATAGAAGATGCACAAACGTCTTGCAATTCCGGCCGAATGGAAGGAGATATCTGCTCAAAACTTTCTGAGCTGGTGCAGACAGTGGCACCCGACATGCCTGCGTTGTCGTTTTCAGCCGGGCACTCATTGGGCCGGCGCAGCACGCAGAAACACCTAGATTCCAGATAAGGGCTTTTTGACATTGACCGTGACCAATATTGAAGATGCACAAACGTCTTGCAATTCCGGCTGAATGGAAGGAGATATCTGCTCACAACTTTCTGTGCAGGTGCAGACAGTGGCACCCGACATGCCTGCGTTGTCGTTTTCTGCCGGGCACTCTTTGGGCCGGCGCAGCACGCAGAAACACCTAGATTGAAGATAAGCGCCTTTTGCCATTGACCGCGACGAACATAGAAGATGCACAAACTTCTTGCAATCCCGGCCGAATGGAAGGAGATATCTGCTTAAAACTTTCTGTGCAAGTGTAGACAGTGGCACCCGACATGCGTGCGTTGTCGTTTTCCGCCGGGCACTCTTTGGGCCGGAGCAGCACGCAGAAACACCTAGATTGAAGATAAGCGCCTTTTGCCATTGACCGCGACGAACATAGAAGATGCACAAACTTCTTGCAATTCCGGCCGAACGAAAGAAGATATCTGCTCAAAACATTCTGTGCAGGTGCAGACAGTGGCACCCGACATGCCTGCGTTGTCGTTTTCAGCCGGGCACTCTTTGGGCCGGATCAGCACGCAGAAACACCTAGATTGAAGATAAGCGTCTTTTTGTCATTGACCGCGACCAACATTGAAGATGCACAAACTTCTTTCAATTCCGGCCGAACGGAAGGAGATATCTGCTCACAATTTTCTGTGCAGGTGTAGACAGTGGCACCCGACATGGCTGCGTTGTCGTTTTCCGCCGGGCACTCTTTGGGCCGGTGCAGCACGCAGAAACACCTAGATTGCAGATAAGGGCTTTTTGACATTGACCGTGACCAATATGGAAGATGCACAAACGTCTTGCAATTCCGGCCGAATGGAAGGAGATATCTGCTCACAACTTTCTGTGCAGGTGCAGAGAGTGGCACCCGACATGTCTGCGTTGTCGTTTTCAGCCGGGCACTCTTTGGGCCGGAGCAGCACGCTGAAACACCTAGATTGAAGATAAGCGCCTTTTTGTCATTGACCGCGACGAACATAGAAGATGCACAAACTTCTTGCAATTCCGGCCGAATGGAAGGAGATATCTGCTCAAAACTTTCTGTGCAGGTGTAGACAGTGGCACCCGACATGCCTGCGTTGTCGTTTTCCGCCGGGCACTCTTTGGGCCGGAGCAGCACGCAGAAACACCTAGATTGAAGATAAGCGCCTTTTGCCATTGACCGCGACGAACATAGAAGATGCACAAACATCTTGCAATTCCAGCCGAATGGAAGGAGATATCTGCTCAAAACTTTCTGAGCTGGTGCAGACAGTGGCACCCGACATGCCTGCGTTTTCGTTTTCAGCCGGGCACTCTTTGGGCCGGCGCAGCACGCAGAAACACCTAGATTGCAGATAAGGGCTTTTTGACATTGACCGTGACCAATATGGAAGATGCACAAACGTCTTGCAATTCCGGCCGAATGGAAGGAGATATCTGCTCAAAACATTCTGTGCAGGTGCAGACAGTGGCACCCGACATGCCTGCGTTGTCGTTTTCAGCCGGGCACTCTTTGGGCCGGAGCAGCACGCAGAAACACCTAGATTGAAGATAAGCGCCTTTTTGTCATTGACCGCGACCAACATTGAAGATGCACAAACTTATTTCAATTCCGGCCGAACGGAAGGAGATATCTGCTCACAACTTTCTGTGCAGGTGCAGACAGTGGCACCCGACATGCCTGCGTTGTCGTTTTCCGCCGGGCACTCTTTGGGCCGGCGCAGCACGCAGAAACACCTAGATTGAAGATAAGCGCCTTTTGCCATTGACCGCGACGAACATAGAAGATGAACAAACTTCTTGCAATTCCGGCCGAATAGAAGGAGATATCTGCTCAAAACTTTCTGTGCAGGTGTAGACAGTGGCACTCGACATGCCTGCGTTGTCGTTTTCCGCCGGGCACTCTTTGGGCCGGAGCAGCACGCAGAAACACCTAGATTGAAGATAAGCGCCTTTTGCCATTGACCGCGACGAACATAGAAGATGCACAAACATCTTGCAATTCCGGCCGAATAAAAGGAGATATCTGCTCAAAACTTTCTGTGCAGGTGCAGAGAGTGGCACCCGACATGCCTGCGTTGTCGTTTTCAGCCGGGCACTCTTTTGGCCGGCGCAGCACGCAGAAACACCTAGATTGAAGATAAGGGCTTTTTGACATTGACCGTGACCAATATTAAAGATGCACAAACGTCTTGCAATTCCGGCCGAACGAAAGAAGATATCTGCTCAAAACTTTCTGTGCAGGTGCAGACAGTGGCACCCGACATGCCTGCATTGTCGTTTTCAGCCGGGCACTCTTTGGGCCGGAGCAGCACGCAGAAACACCTAGATTGAAGATAAGCGCCTTTTTGTCATTGACCGCGACCAACATTGAAGATGCACAAACTTCTTTCAATTCCGGCCGAACGGAAGGAGATATCTGCTCACAACTTTCTGTGCAGGTGCAGACAGTGGCACCCGACATGCCTGCGTTGTCGTTTTCCGCCGGGCACTCTTTGGGCCGGCGCAGCACGCAGAAACACCTAGATTGAAGATAAGCGCCTTTTGCCATTGACCGCGACGAACATAGAAGATGCACAAACTTCTTGCAATTCCGGCGGAATAGAAGGAGATATCTGCTCAAAACTTTCTGTGCAGGTGTAGACAGTGGCACTCGACATGCCTGCGTTGTCGTTTTCCGCCGGGCACTCTTTGGGCCGGCGCAGCACGCAGAAACACCTAGATTGAAGATAAGCGCCTTTTGCCATTGACCGCGACGAACATAGAAGATGCACAAACTTCTTGCAATCCCGGCCGAATGGAAGGAGATATCTGCTTAAAACTTTCTGTGCAAGTGTAGACAGTGGCACCCGACATGCCTGCGTTGTCGTTTTCCGCCGGGCACTCTTTGGGCCGGCGCAGCACGCAGAAACACCTAGATTGAAGATAAGCGCCTTTTGCCATTGACCGCGACGAACATAGAAAATGCACAAACATCTTGCAATTCCGGCCGAATGGAAGGAGATATCTGCTCAAAACTTTCTGAGCTGGTGCAGACAGTGGCACCCGACATGCCTGCGTTGTCGTTTTCAGCCGGGCACTCTTTGGGCCGGCGCAGCACGCAGAAACACCTAGATTGCAGAAAAGGGCTTTTTGACATTGACCGTGACCAATATGGAAGATGCACAAACGTCTTGCAATTCCGGCCGAATGGAAGGAGATATCTGCTCACAACTTTCTGTGCAGGTGCAGAGAGTGGCACCCGACATGCCTGCGTTGTCGTTTTCAGCCGGGCACTCTTTGGGCCGGCGCAGCACGCAGAAACACCTAGATTGCAGATAAGGGCTTTTTGACATTGAACGTGACCAATATTGAAGATGCACAAACGTCTGGCAATTCCGGCCGAACGGAAGGAGATATCTGCTCACAGCTTTCTGTGCAGGTGTAGACAGTGGCACCCGACATGCCTGCATTGTCGTTTTCAGCCGGGCACTCTTTGGGCCGGAGCAGCACGCAGAAACACCTAGATTGAAGATAAGCGCCTTTTTGTCATTGACCGCGACCAACATTGAAGATGCACAAACTTCTTTCAATTCCGGCCGAAAGGAAGGAGATATCTGCTCACAACTTTCTGTGCAGGTGCAGACAGTGGCACCCGACATGCCTGCGTTGTCGTTTTCCGCCGGGCACTCTTTGGGCCGGCGCAGCACGCAGAAACACCTGGATTGAAGATAAGCGCCTTTTGCCATTGACCGCGACGAACATAGAAGATGCACAAACTTCTTGCAATTCCGGCGGAATAGAAGGAGATATCTGCTCAAAACTTTCTGTGCAGGTGTAGACAGTGGCACTCGACATGCCTGCGTTGTCGTTTTCCGCCGGGCACTCTTTGGGCCGGCGCAGCACGCAGAAACACCTAGATTGAAGATAAGCACCTTTTGCCATTGACCGCGACGAACATAGAAGATGCACAAACTTCTTGCAATCCCGGCCGAATGGAAGGAGATATCTGCTTAAAACTTTCTGTGCAAATGTAGACAGTGGCACCCGACATGCCTGCGTTGTCGTTTTCCGCCGGGCACTCTTTGGGCCGGAGCAGCACGCAGAAACACCTAGATTGAAGATAAGCGCCTTTTGCCATTGACCGCGACGAACATAGAAGATGCACAAACTTCTTGCAATTCCGGCCGAACGAAAGAAGATATCTGCTCAAAACATTCTGTGCAGGTGCAGACAGTGGCACCCGACATGCCTGCGTTGTCGTTTTCAGCCGGGCACTCTTTGGGCCGGATCAGCACGCAGAAACACCTAGATTGAAGATAAGCGTCTTTTTGTCATTGACCGCGACCAACATTGAAGATGCACAAACTTCTTTCAATTCCGGCCGAACGGAAGGAGATATCTGCTCACAATTTTCTGTGCAGGTGTAGACAGTGGCACCCGACATGGCTGCGTTGTCGTTTTCCGCCGGGCACTCTTTGGGCCGGTGCAGCACGCAGAAACACCTAGATTGCAGATAAGGGCTTTTTGACATTGACCGTGACCAATATGGAAGATGCACAAACGTCTTGCAATTCCGGCCGAATGGAAGGAGATATCTGCTCACAACTTTCTGTGCAGGTGCAGAGAGTGGCACCCGACATGTCTGCGTTGTCGTTTTCAGCCGGGCACTCTTTGGGCCGGAGCAGCACGCTGAAACACCTAGATTGAAGATAAGCGCCTTTTTGTCATTGACCGCGACGAACATAGAAGATGCACAAACTTCTTGCAATTCCGGCCGAATGGAAGGAGATATCTGCTCAAAACTTTCTGTGCAGGTGTAGACAGTGGCACCCGACATGCCTGCGTTGTCGTTTTCCGCCGGGCACTCTTTGGGCCGGAGCAGCACGCAGAAACACCTAGATTGAAGATAAGCGCCTTTTGCCATTGACCGCGACGAACATAGAAGATGCACAAACATCTTGCAATTCCAGCCGAATGGAAGGAGATATCTGCTCAAAACTTTCTGAGCTGGTGCAGACAGTGGCACCCGACATGCCTGCGTTTTCGTTTTCAGCCGGGCACTCTTTGGGCCGGCGCAGCACGCAGAAACACCTAGATTGCAGATAAGGGCTTTTTGACATTGACCGTGACCAATATGGAAGATGCACAAACGTCTTGCAATTCCGGCCGAATGGAAGGAGATATCTGCTCAAAACATTCTGTGCAGGTGCAGACAGTGGCACCCGACATGCCTGCGTTGTCGTTTTCAGCCGGGCACTCTTTGGGCCGGAGCAGCACGCAGAAACACCTAGATTGAAGATAAGCGCCTTTTTGTCATTGACCGCGACCAACATTGAAGATGCACAAACTTATTTCAATTCCGGCCGAACGGAAGGAGATATCTGCTCACAACTTTCTGTGCAGGTGCAGACAGTGGCACCCGACATGCCTGCGTTGTCGTTTTCCGCCGGGCACTCTTTGGGCCGGCGCAGCACGCAGAAACACCTAGATTGAAGATAAGCGCCTTTTGCCATTGACCGCGACGAACATAGAAGATGAACAAACTTCTTGCAATTCCGGCCGAATAGAAGGAGATATCTGCTCAAAACTTTCTGTGCAGGTGTAGACAGTGGCACTCGACATGCCTGCGTTGTCGTTTTCCGCCGGGCACTCTTTGGGCCGGAGCAGCACGCAGAAACACCTAGATTGAAGATAAGCGCCTTTTGCCATTGACCGCGACGAACATAGAAGATGCACAAACATCTTGCAATTCCGGCCGAATAAAAGGAGATATCTGCTCAAAACTTTCTGTGCAGGTGCAGAGAGTGGCACCCGACATGCCTGCGTTGTCGTTTTCAGCCGGGCACTCTTTTGGCCGGCGCAGCACGCAGAAACACCTAGATTGAAGATAAGGGCTTTTTGACATTGACCGTGACCAATATTAAAGATGCACAAACGTCTTGCAATTCCGGCCGAACGAAAGAAGATATCTGCTCAAAACTTTCTGTGCAGGTGCAGACAGTGGCACCCGACATGCCTGCATTGTCGTTTTCAGCCGGGCACTCTTTGGGCCGGAGCAGCACGCAGAAACACCTAGATTGAAGATAAGCGCCTTTTTGTCATTGACCGCGACCAACATTGAAGATGCACAAACTTCTTTCAATTCCGGCCGAACGGAAGGAGATATCTGCTCACAACTTTCTGTGCAGGTGCAGACAGTGGCACCCGACATGCCTGCGTTGTCGTTTTCCGCCGGGCACTCTTTGGGCCGGCGCAGCACGCAGAAACACCTAGATTGAAGATAAGCGCCTTTTGCCATTGACCGCGACGAACATAGAAGATGCACAAACTTCTTGCAATTCCGGCGGAATAGAAGGAGATATCTGCTCAAAACTTTCTGTGCAGGTGTAGACAGTGGCACTCGACATGCCTGCGTTGTCGTTTTCCGCCGGGCACTCTTTGGGCCGGCGCAGCACGCAGAAACACCTAGATTGAAGATAAGCGCCTTTTGCCATTGACCGCGACGAACATAGAAGATGCACAAACTTCTTGCAATCCCGGCCGAATGGAAGGAGATATCTGCTTAAAACTTTCTGTGCAAGTGTAGACAGTGGCACCCGACATGCCTGCGTTGTCGTTTTCCGCCGGGCACTCTTTGGGCCGGCGCAGCACGCAGAAACACCTAGATTGAAGATAAGCGCCTTTTGCCATTGACCGCGACGAACATAGAAAATGCACAAACATCTTGCAATTCCGGCCGAATGGAAGGAGATATCTGCTCAAAACTTTCTGAGCTGGTGCAGACAGTGGCACCCGACATGCCTGCGTTGTCGTTTTCAGCCGGGCACTCTTTGGGCCGGCGCAGCACGCAGAAACACCTAGATTGCAGAAAAGGGCTTTTTGACATTGACCGTGACCAATATGGAAGATGCACAAACGTCTTGCAATTCCGGCCGAATGGAAGGAGATATCTGCTCACAACTTTCTGTGCAGGTGCAGAGAGTGGCACCCGACATGCCTGCGTTGTCGTTTTCAGCCGGGCACTCTTTGGGCCGGCGCAGCACGCAGAAACACCTAGATTGCAGATAAGGGCTTTTTGACATTGAACGTGACCAATATTGAAGATGCACAAACGTCTGGCAATTCCGGCCGAACGGAAGGAGATATCTGCTCACAGCTTTCTGTGCAGGTGTAGACAGTGGCACCCGACATGCCTGCATTGTCGTTTTCAGCCGGGCACTCTTTGGGCCGGAGCAGCACGCAGAAACACCTAGATTGAAGATAAGCGCCTTTTTGTCATTGACCGCGACCAACATTGAAGATGCACAAACTTCTTTCAATTCCGGCCGAAAGGAAGGAGATATCTGCTCACAACTTTCTGTGCAGGTGCAGACAGTGGCACCCGACATGCCTGCGTTGTCGTTTTCCGCCGGGCACTCTTTGGGCCGGCGCAGCACGCAGAAACACCTGGATTGAAGATAAGCGCCTTTTGCCATTGACCGCGACGAACATAGAAGATGCACAAACTTCTTGCAATTCCGGCGGAATAGAAGGAGATATCTGCTCAAAACTTTCTGTGCAGGTGTAGACAGTGGCACTCGACATGCCTGCGTTGTCGTTTTCCGCCGGGCACTCTTTGGGCCGGCGCAGCACGCAGAAACACCTAGATTGAAGATAAGCACCTTTTGCCATTGACCGCGACGAACATAGAAGATGCACAAACTTCTTGCAATCCCGGCCGAATGGAAGGAGATATCTGCTTAAAACTTTCTGTGCAAATGTAGACAGTGGCACCCGACATGCCTGCGTTGTCGTTTTCCGCCGGGCACTCTTTGGGCCGGAGCAGCACGCAGAAACACCTAGATTGAAGATAAGCGCCTTTTGCCATTGACCGCGACGAACATAGAAGATGCACAAACTTCTTGCAATTCCGGCCGAACGAAAGAAGATATCTGCTCAAAACATTCTGTGCAGGTGCAGACAGTGGCACCCGACATGCCTGCGTTGTCGTTTTCAGCCGGGCACTCTTTGGGCCGGAGCAGCACGCAGAAACACCTAGATTGAAGATAAGCGTCTTTTTGTCATTGACCGCGACCAACATTGAAGATGCACAAACTTCTTTCAATTCCGGCCGAACGGAAGGAGATATCTGCTCACATATTTCTGTGCAGGTGTAGACAGTGGCACCCGACATGCCTGCGTTGTCGTTTTCCGCCGGGCACTCTTTGGGCCGGCGCAGCACGCAGAAACACCTAGATTGAAGATAAGCGCCTTTTGCCATTGACCGCGACGAACATAGAAGATGCACAAACTTCTTGCAATTCCGGCCGAATAGAAGGAGATATCTGCTCAAAACTTTCTGTGCAGTTGTAGACAGTGGCACTCGACATGCCTGCGTTGTCGTTTTCCGCCGGGCACTCTTTGGGCCGGAGCAGCACGCAGAAACACCTAGATTGAAGATAAGCGCCTTTTGCCATTGACCGCGACGAACATAGAAGATGCACAAACGTCTTGCAATTCCGGCCGAATGGAAGGAGATATCTGCTCAAAACTTTCTGAGCTGGTGCAGACAGTGGCACCCGACATGCCTGCGTTGTCGTTTTCAGCCGGGCACTCATTGGGCCGGCGCAGCACGCAGAAACACCTAGATTCCAGATAAGGGCTTTTTGACATTGACCGTGACCAATATTGAAGATGCACAAACGTCTTGCAATTCCGGCTGAATGGAAGGAGATATCTGCTCACAACTTTCTGTGCAGGTGCAGACAGTGGCACCCGACATGCCTGCGTTGTCGTTTTCTGCCGGGCACTCTTTGGGCCGGCGCAGCACGCAGAAACACCTAGATTGAAGATAAGCGCCTTTTGCCATTGACCGCGACGAACATAGAAGATGCACAAACTTCTTGCAATCCCGGCCGAATGGAAGGAGATATCTGCTCAAAACTTTCTGTGCAAGTGCAGACAGTGGCACCCGACATGCCTGCGTTGTCGTTTTCCGCCGGGCACTCTTTGGGCCGGCGCAGCACGCAGAAACACCTAGATTGAAGATAAGCGCCTTTTGCCATTGACCGCGACGAACATAGAAGATGCACAAACTTCTTGCAATTCCGGCCGAATGGAAGGAGATATCTGCTCAAAACTTTCTGTGCAGGTGCAGACAGTGGCACCCGACATGCCTGCGTTGTCGTTTTCAGCCGGGCACTCTTTGGGCCGGCGCAGCACGCCGAAACACCTAGATTGCAGATAAGAGCTTTTTGACATTGACCGTGACCAATATTGGAGATGCACAAACGTCTTGCAATTCCGGCCGAACGAAAGAAGATATCTGCTCAAAACATTCTGTGCAGGTGCAGACAGTGGCACCCGACATGCCTGCGTTGTCGTTTTCAGCCGGGCACTCTTTGGGCCGGAGCAGCACGCAGAAACACCTAGATTGAAGATAAGCGCCTTTTTGTCATTGACCGCGACCAACATTGAAGATGCACAAACTTATTTCAATTCCGGCCGAACGGAAGGAGATATCTGCTCACAACTTTCTGTGCAGGTGCAGACAGTGGCACCCGACATGCCTGCGTTGTCGTTTTCCGCCGGGCACTCTTTGGGCCGGCGCAGCACGCAGAAACACCTAGATTGAAGATAAGCGCCTTTTGCCATTGACCGCGACGAACATAGAAGATGCACAAACTTCTTGCAATTCCGGCCGAATAGAAGGAGATATCTGCTCAAAACTTTCTGTGCAGGTGTAGACAGTGGCACTCGACATGCCTGCGTTGTCGTTTTCCGCCGGGCACTCTTTGGGCCGGAGCAGCACGCAGAAACACCTAGATTGAAGATAAGCGCCTTTTGCCATTGACCGCGACGAACATAGAAGATGCACAAACATCTTGCAATTCCGGCCGAATAAAAGGAGATATCTGCTCAAAACTTTCTGTGCAGGTGCAGAGAGTGGCACCCGACATGCCTGCGTTGTCGTTTTCAGCCGGGCACTCTTTTGGCCGGCGCAGCACGCAGAAACACCTAGATTGAAGATAAGGGCTTTTTGACATTGACCGTGACCAATATTAAAGATGCACAAACGTCTTGCAATTCCGGCCGAACGAAAGAAGATATCTGCTCAAAACTTTCTGTGCAGGTGCAGACAGTGGCACCCGACATGCCTGCATTGTCGTTTTCAGCCGGGCACTCTTTGGGCCGGAGCAGCACGCAGAAACACCTAGATTGAAGATAAGCGCCTTTTTGTCATTGACCGCGACCAACATTGAAGATGCACAAACTTCTTTCAATTCCGGCCGAACGGAAGGAGATATCTGCTCACAACTTTCTGTGCAGGTGCAGACAGTGGCACCCGAAATGCCTGCGTTGTCGTTTTCCGCCGGGCACTCTTTGGGCCGGCGCAGCACGCAGAAACACCTAGATTGAAGATAAGCGCCTTTTGCCATTGACCGCGACGAACATAGAAGATGCACAAACTTCTTGCAATTCCGGCGGAATAGAAGGAGATATCTGCTCAAAACTTTCTGTGCAGGTGTAGACAGTGGCACTCGACATGCCTGCGTTGTCGTTTTCCGCCGGGCACTCTTTGGGCCGGCGCAGCACGCAGAAACACCTAGATTGAAGATAAGCGCCTTTTGCCATTGACCGCGACGAACATAGAAGATGCACAAACTTCTTGCAATCCCGGCCGAATGGAAGGAGATATCTGCTTAAAACTTTCTGTGCAAGTGTAGACAGTGGCACCCGACATGCCTGCGTTGTCGTTTTCCGCCGGGCACTCTTTGGGCCGGCGCAGCACGCAGAAACACCTAGATTGAAGATAAGCGCCTTTTGCCATTGACCGCGACGAACATAGAAGATGCACAAACATCTTGCAATTCCGGCCGAATGGAAGGAGATATCTGCTCAAAACTTTCTGAGCTGGTGCAGACAGTGGCACCCGACATGCCTGCGTTGTCGTTTTCAGCCGGGCACTCTTTGGGCCGGCGCAGCACGCAGAAACACCTAGATTGCAGATAAGGGCTTTTTGACATTGACCGTGACCAATATGGAAGATGCACAAACGTCTTGCAATTCCGGCCGAATGGAAGGAGATATCTGCTCACAACTTTCTGTGCAGGTGCAGAGAGTGGCACCCGACATGCCTGCGTTGTCGTTTTCAGCCGGGCACTCTTTGGGCCGGCGCAGCACGCAGAAACACCTAGATTGCAGATAAGGGCTTTTTGACATTGAACGTGACCAATATTGAAGATGCACAAACGTCTGGCAATTCCGGCCGAACGGAAGGAGATATCTGCTCACAGCTTTCTGTGCAGGTGTAGACAGTGGCACCCGACATGCCTGCATTGTCGTTTTCAGCCGGGCACTCTTTGGGCCGGAGCAGCACGCAGAAACACCTAGATTGAAGATAAGCGCCTTTTTGTCATTGACCGCGACCAACATTGAAGATGCACAAACTTCTTTCAATTCCGGCCGAAAGGAAGGAGATATCTGCTCACAACTTTCTGTGCAGGTGCAGACAGTGGCACCCGACATGCCTGCGTTGTCGTTTTCCGCCGGGCACTCTTTGGGCCGGCGCAGCACGCAGAAACACCTGGATTGAAGATAAGCGCCTTTTGCCATTGACCGCGACGAACATAGAAGATGCACAAACTTCTTGCAATTCCGGCGGAATAGAAGGAGATATCTGCTCAAAACTTTCTGTGCAGGTGTAGACAGTGGCACTCGACATGCCTGCGTTGTCGTTTTCCGCCGGGCACTCTTTGGGCCGGCGCAGCACGCAGAAACACCTAGATTGAAGATAAGCACCTTTTGCCATTGACCGCGACGAACATAGAAGATGCACAAACTTCTTGCAATCCCGGCCGAATGGAAGGAGATATCTGCTTAAAACTTTCTGTGCAAGTGTAGACAGTGGCACCCGACATGCCTGCGTTGTCGTTTTCCGCCGGGCACTCTTTGGGCCGGAGCAGCACGCAGAAACACCTAGATTGAAGATAAGCACCTTTTGCCATTGACCGCGACGAACATAGAAGATGCACAAACTTCTTGCAATTCCGGCCGAACGAAAGAAGATATCTGCTCTAAACATTCTGTGCAGGTGCAGACAGTGGCACCCGACATGCCTGCGTTGTCGTTTTCAGCCGGGCACTCTTTGGGCCGGAGCAGCACGCAGAAACACCTAGATTGAAGATAAGCGTCTTTTTGTCATTGACCGCGACCAACATTGAAGATGCACAAACTTCTTTCAATTCCGGCCGAACGGAAGGAGATATCTGCTCACAATTTTCTGTGCAGGTGTAGACAGTGGCACCCGACATGCCTGCGTTGTCGTTTTCCGCCGGGCACTCTTTGGGCCGGCGCAGCACGCAGAAACACCTAGATTGAAGATAAGCGCCTTTTGCCATTGACCGCGACGAACATAGAAGATGCACAAACTTCTTGCAATTCCGGCCAAATAGAAGGAGATATCTGCTCAAAACTTTCTGTGCAGTTGTAGACAGTGGCACTCGACATGCCTGCGTTGTCGTTTTCCGCCGGGCACTCTTTGGGCCGGAGCAGCACGCAGAAACACCTAGATTGAAGATAAGCGCCTTTTGCCATTGACCGCGACGAACATAGAAGATGCACAAACGTCTTGCAATTCCGGCCGAATGGAAGGAGATATCTGCTCAAAACTTTCTGAGCTGGTGCAGACAGTGGCACCCGACATGCCTGCGTTGTCGTTTTCAGCCGGGCACTCATTGGGCCGGCGCAGCACGCAGAAACACCTAGATTCCAGATAAGGGCTTTTTGACATTGACCGTGACCAATATTGAAGATGCACAAACGTCTTGCAATTCCGGCTGAATGGAAGGAGATATCTGCTCACAACTTTCTGTGCAGGTGCAGACAGTGGCACCCGACATGCCTGCGTTGTCGTTTTCAGCCGGGCACTCTTTGGGCCGGCGCAGCACGCAGAAACACCTAGATTGAAGATAAGCGCCTTTTGCCATTGACCGCGACGAACATAGAAGATGCACAAACTTCTTGCAATCCCGGCCGAATGGAAGGAGATATCTGCTTAAAACTTTCTGTGCAAGTGTAGACAGTGGCACCCGACATGCGTGCGTTGTCGTTTTCCGCCGGGCACTCTTTGGGCCGGAGCAGCACGCAGAAACACCTAGATTGAAGATAAGCGCCTTTTGCCATTGACCGCGACGAACATAGAAGATGCACAAACTTCTTGCAATTCCGGCCGAACGAAGAAGATATCTGCTCAAAACATTCTGTGCAGGTGCAGACAGTGGCACCCGACATGCCTGCGTTGTCGTTTTCAGCCGGGCACTCTTTGGGCCGGATCAGCACGCAGAAACACCTAGATTGAAGATAAGCGTCTTTTTGTCATTGACCGCGACCAACATTGAAGATGCACAAACTTCTTTCAATTCCGGCCGAACGGAAGGAGATATCTGCTCACAATTTTCTGTGCAGGTGTAGACAGTGGCACCCGACATGCCTGCGTTGTCGTTTTCCGCCGGGCACTCTTTGGGCCGGTGCAGCATGCAGAAACACCTAGATTGCAGATAAGGGCTTTTTGACATTGACCGTGACCAATATGGAAGATGCACAAACGTCTTGCAATTCCGGCCGAATGGAAGGAGATATCTGCTCACAACTTTCTGTGCAGGTGCAGAGAGTGGCACCCGACATGTCTGCGTTGTCGTTTTCAGCCGGGCACTCTTTGGGCCGGAGCAGCACGCTGAAACACCTAGATTGAAGATAAGCGCCTTTTTGTCATTGACCGCGACGAACATAGAAGATGCACAAACTTCTTGCAATTCCGGCCGAATGGAAGGAGATATCTGCTCAAAACTTTCTGTGCAGGTGTAGACAGTGGCACACGACATGCCTGCGTTGTCGTTTTCCGCCGAGCACTGTTTGGGCCGGAGCAGCACGCAGAAACACCTAGATTGAAGATAAGCGCCTTTTGCCATTGACCGCGACGAACATAGAAGATGCACAAACTTCTTGCAATTACTGCCGAATGGAAGGAGATATCTGCTCAAAACTTTCTGTGCAGGTGCAGACAGTGGCACCCGACATGCCTGCGTTGTCGTTTTCAGCCGGGCACTCTTTGGGCCGGCGCAGCACGCCGAAACACCTAGATTGCAGATAAGAGCTTTTTGAAATTGACCGTGACCAATATTGGAGATGCACAAACGTCTTGCAATTCCGGCCGAACGAAAGAAGATATCTGCTCAAAACATTCTGTGCAGGTGCAGACAGTGGCACCCGACATGCCTGCGTTGTCGTTTTCAGCCGGGCACTCTTTGGGCCGGAGCAGCACGCAGAAACACCTAGATTGAAGATAAGCGCCTTTTTGTCATTGACCGCGACCAACATTGAAGATGCACAAACTTATTTCAATTCCGGCCGAACGGAAGGAGATATCTGCTCACAACTTTCTGTGCAGGTGCAGACAGTGGCACCCGACATGCCTGCGTTGTCGTTTTCCGCCGGGCACTCTTTGGGCCGGCGCAGCACGCAGAAACACCTAGATTGAAGATAAGCGCCTTTTGCCATTGACCGCGACGAACATAGAAGATGCACAAACTTCTTGCAATTCCGGCCGAATAGAAGGAGATATCTGCTCAAAACTTTCTGTGCAGGTGTAGACAGTGGCACTCGACATGCCTGCGTTGTCGTTTTCCGCCGGGCACTCTTTGGGCCGGAGCAGCACGCAGAAACACCTAGATTGAAGATAAGCTCCTTTTGCCATTGACCGCGACGAACATAGAAGATGCACAAACATCTTGCAATTCCGGCCGAATATAAGGAGATATCTGCTCAAAACTTTCTGTGCAGGTGCAGAGAGTGGCACCCGACATGCCTGCGTTGTCGTTTTCAGCCGGGCACTCTTTGGGCCGGCGCAGCACGCAGAAACACCTAGATTGAAGATAAGGGCTTTTTGACATTGACCGTGACCAATATTAAAGATGCACAAACGTCTTGCAATTCCGGCCGAACGAAAGAAGATATCTGCTCAAAACTTTCTGTGCAGGTGCAGACAGTGGCACCCGACATGCCTGCATTGTCGTTTTCAGCCGGGCACTCTTTGGGCCGGAGCAGCACGCAGAAACACCTAGATTGAAGATAAGCGCCTTTTTGTCATTGACCGCGACCAACATTGAAGATGCACAAACTTCTTTCAATTCCGGCCGAACGGAAGGAGATATCTGCTCACAACTTTCTGTGCAGGTGCAGACAGTGGCACCCGACATGCCTGCGTTGTCGTTTTCCGCCGGGCACTCTTTGGGCCGGCGCAGCACGCAGAAACACCTAGATTGAAGATAAGCGCCTTTTGCCATTGACCGCGACGAACATAGAAGATGCACAAACTTCTTGCAATTCCGGCGGAATAGAAGGAGATATCTGCTCAAAACTTTCTGTGCAGGTGTAGACAGTGGCACTCGACATGCCTGCGTTGTCGTTTTCCGCCGGGCACTCTTTGGGCCGGCGCAGCACGCAGAAACACCTAGATTGAAGATAAGCGCCTTTTGCCATTGACCGCGACGAACATAGAAGATGCACAAACATCTTGCAATTCCGGCCGAATGGAAGGAGATATCTGCTCAAAACTTTCTGAGCTGGTGCAGACAGTGGCACCCGACATGCCTGCGTTGTCGTTTTCAGCCGGGCACTCTTTGGGCCGGCGCAGCACGCAGAAACACCTAGATTGCAGATAAGGGCTTTTTGACATTGACCTTGACCAATATGGAAGATGCACAAACGTCTTGCAATTCCGGCCGAATGGAAGGAGATATCTGCTCACAACTTTCTGTGCAGGTGCAGAGAGTGGCACCCGACATGCCTGCGTTGTCGTTTTCAGCCGGGCACTCTTTGGGCCGGCGCAGCACGCAGAAACACCTAGATTGCAGATAAGGGCTTTTTGACATTGAACGTGACCAATATTGAAGATGCACAAACGTCTGGCAATTCCGGCCGAACGGAAGGAGATATCTGCTCACAGTTTTCTGTGCAGGTGTAGACAGTGGCACCCGACATGCCTGCGTTGTCGTTTTCCGCCGGGCACTCTTTGGGCCGGCGCAGCACGCAGAAAAACCTAGATTGAAGATAAGCGCCTTTTGCCATTGACCGCGACTAACATAGAAGATGCACAAACTTCTTGCAATTCCGGCCGAATGGAAGGAGATATCTGCTCAAAACTTTCTGAGCTGGTGCAGACAGTGGCACCCGACATGACTGCGTTGTCGTTTTCAGCCGGGCACTCTTTGGGCCGGCGCAGCACGCAGAAACACCTAGATTGCAGATAATGGCTTTTTGACATTGAGAGTGATCAATATTGAAGATGCACAAACGTCTTGAAATTCCGGCCGAACGAAAGAAGATATCTGCTCAAAACATTCTGTGCAGGTGCAGACAGTGGCACCCGACATGCCTGCATTGTCGTTTTCAGCCGGGCACTCTTTGGGCCGGAGCAGCACGCAGAAACACCTAGATTGAAGATAAGCGCCTTTTTGTCATTGACCGCGACCAACATTGAAGATGCACAAACTTCTTTCAATTCCGGCCGAACGAAAGAAGATATCTGCTCAAAACATTCTGTGCAGGTGCAGACAGTGGCACCCGACATGCCTGCGTTGTCGTTTTCAGCCGGGCACTCTTTGGGCCGGAGCAGCACGCAGAAACACCTAGATTGAAGATAAGCGTCTTTTTGTCATTGACCGCGACCAACATTGAAGATGCACAAACTTCTTGCAATTCCGGCCGAATGGAAGGAGATATCTGCTCAAAACTGTCTGAGCTGGTGCAGACAGTGGCACCCGACATGCCTGCGTTGTCGTTTTCAGCCGGGCACTCTTTGGGCCGGCGCAGCACGCAGAAACACCTAGATTGCAGATAAGGGCTTTTTGACATTGACCGTGACCAATATTGAAGATGCACAAACGTCTTGCAATTCCGGCCGAATGAAAGAAGATATCTGCTCAAAACTTTCTGTGCAGGTGCAGACAGTGGCACCCGACATGCCTGCGTTGTCGTTTTCCGCCGGGCACTCTTTGGGCCGGAGCAGCACGCAGAAACACCTAGATTGAAGATAAGCGCCTTTTGCCATTGACCGCGACGAACATAGAAGATGCACAAACTTCTTGCAATTCCGGCCGAACGGAAGGAGATATCTGCTCAAATCTTTCTGAGCTGGTGCAGACAGTGGCACCCGACATGCCTGCGTTGTCGTTTTCAGCCGGGCACTCTTTGGGCCGGCGCAGCACGCAGAAACACCTAGATTGAAGATAAGCGTCTTTTGCCATTGACCGTGACCAATATTGAAGATGCACAAACGTCTGGCAATTCCGGCCGAACGGAAGGAGATATCTGCTCACAGTTTTCTGTGCAGGTGTAGACAGTGGCACCCGACATGCCTGCGTTGTCGTTTTCCACCGGGCACTCTTTGGGCCGGCGCAGCACGCAGAAACACCTAGATTGAAGATAAGCGCCTTTTGCCATTGACCGCGACGAACATAGAAGATGCACAAACTTCTTGCAATTCCGGCCGAATAGAAGGAGATATCTGCTCAAAACTTTCTGTGCAGTTGTAGACAGTGGCACTCGACATGCCTGCGTTGTCGTTTTCCGCCGGGCACTCTTTGGGCCGGAGCAGCACGCAGAAACACCTAGATTGAAGATAAGCGCCTTTTGCCATTGACCGCGACGAACATAGAAGATGCACAAACGTCTTGCAATTCCGGCCGAATGGAAGGAGATATCTGCTCAAAACTTTCTGAGCTGGTGCAGACAGTGGCACCCGACATGCCTGCGTTGTCGTTTTCAGCCGGGCACTCATTGGGCCGGCGCAGCACGCAGAAACACCTAGATTGAAGATAAGCGTCTTTTTGTCATTGACCGCGACCAACATTGAAGATGCACAAACTTCTTTCAATTCCGGCCGAACGGAAGGAGATATCTGCTCACAATTTTCTGTGCAGGTGTAGACAGTGGCACCCGACATGGCTGCGTTGTCGTTTTCCGCCGGGCACTCTTTGGGCCGGTGCAGCACGCAGAAACACCTAGATTGCAGATAAGGGCTTTTTGACATTGACCGTGACCAATATGGAAGATGCACAAACGTCTTGCAATTCCGGCCGAATGGAAGGAGATATCTGCTCACAACTTTCTGTGCAGGTGCAGAGAGTGGCACCCGACATGTCTGCGTTGTCGTTTTCAGCCGGGCACTCTTTGGGCCGGAGCAGCACGCTGAAACACCTAGATTGAAGATAAGCGCCTTTTTGTCATTGACCGCGACGAACATAGAAGATGCACAAACTTCTTGCAATTCCGGCCGAATGGAAGGAGATATCTGCTCAAAACTTTCTGTGCAGGTGTAGACAGTGGCACCCGACATGCCTGCGTTGTCGTTTTCCGCCGGGCACTCTTTGGGCCGGAGCAGCACGCAGAAACACCTAGATTGAAGATAAGCGCCTTTTGCCATTGACCGCGACGAACATAGAAGATGCACAAACATCTTGCAATTCCAGCCGAATGGAAGGAGATATCTGCTCAAAACTTTCTGAGCTGGTGCAGACAGTGGCACCCGACATGCCTGCGTTTTCGTTTTCAGCCGGGCACTCTTTGGGCCGGCGCAGCACGCAGAAACACCTAGATTGCAGATAAGGGCTTTTTGACATTGACCGTGACCAATATGGAAGATGCACAAACGTCTTGCAATTCCGGCCGAATGGAAGGAGATATCTGCTCACAACTTTCTGTGCAGGTGCAGAGAGTGGCACCCGACATGCCTGCGTTGTCGTTTTCAGCCGGGCACTCTTTGGGCCGGAGCAGCACGCTGAAACACCTAGATTGAAGATAAGCGCCTTTTTGTCATTGACCGCGACCAACATTGAAGATGCACAAACTTATTTCAATTCCGGCCGAACGGAAGGAGATATCTGCTCACAACTTTCTGTGCAGGTGCAGACAGTGGCACCCGACATGCCTGCGTTGTCGTTTTCCGCCGGGCACTCTTTGGGCCGGCGCAGCACGCAGAAACACCTAGATTGAAGATAAGCGCCTTTTTCCATTGACCGCGACGAACATAGAAGATGCACAAACTTCTTGCAATTCCGGCCGAATAGAAGGAGATATCTGCTCAAAACTTTCTGTGCAGGTGTAGACAGTGGCACTCGACATGCCTGCGTTGTCGTTTTCCGCCGGGCACTCTTTGGGCCGGAGCAGCACGCAGAAACACCTAGATTGAAGATAAGCGCCTTTTGCCATTGACCGCGACGAACATAGAAGTTGCACAAACTTCTTGCAATCCCGGCCGAATGGAAGGAGATATCTGCTCAAAACTTTCTGTGCAAGTGTAGACAGTGGCACCCGACATGCCTGCGTTGTCGTTTTCCGCCGGGCACTCTTTGGGCCGGAGCAGCACGCAGAAACACCTAGATTGAAGATAAGCGCCTTTTGCCATTGACCGCGACGAACATAGAAGATGCACAAACTTCTTGCAATTCCGGCCGAATGGAAGGAGATATCTGCTCAAAACTTTCTGAGCTGGTGCAGACAGTGGCACCCGACATGCCTGCGTTGTCGTTTTCAGCCGGGCACTCTTTGGGCCGGCGCAGCACGCAGAAACACCTAGATTGCAGATAAGGGCTTTTTGACATTGACCGTGACCAATATTGAAGATGCACAAACGTCTGGCAATTCCGGCCGAACGGAAGGAGATATCTGCTCACAGTTTTCTGTGCAGGTGTAGACAGTGGCACCCGACATGCCTGCGTTGTCGTTTTCCACCGGGCACTCTTTGGGCCGGCGCAGCACGCAGAAACACCTAGATTGAAGATAAGCGCCTTTTGCCATTGACCGCGACGAACATAGAAGATGCACAAACTTCTTGCAATTCCGGCCGAATAGAAGGAGATATCTGCTCAAAACTTTCTGTGCAGTTGTAGACAGTGGCACTCGACATGCCTGCGTTGTCGTTTTCCGCCAGGCACTCTTTGGGCCGGAGCAGCACGCAGAAACACCTAGATTGAAGATAAGCGCCTTTTGCCATTGACCGCGACGAACATAGAAGATGCACAAACGTCTTGCAATTCCGGCCGAATGGAAGGAGATATCTGCTCAAAACTTTCTGAGCTGGTGCAGACAGTGGCACCCGACATGCCTGCGTTGTCGTTTTCAGCCGGGCACTCATTGGGCCGGCGCAGCACGCAGAAACACCTAGATTCCAGATAAGGGCTTTTTTGACATTGACCGTGACCAATATTGAAGATGCACAAACGTCTTGCAATTCCGGCTGAATGTAAGGAGATATCTGCTCACAACTTTCTGTGCAGGTGCAGACAGTGGCACCCGACCTGCCTGCGTTGTCGTTTTCTGCCGGGCACTCTTTGGGCCGGCGCAGCACGCAGAAACACCTAGATTGAAGATAAGCGCCTTTTGCCATTGACCGCGACGAACATAGAAGATGCACAAACTTCTTGCAATCCCGGCCGAATGGAAGGAGATATCTGCTTAAAACTTTCTGTGCAAGTGTAGACAGTGGCACCCGACATGCCTGCGTTGTCGTGTTCCGCCGGGCACTCTTTGGGCCGGAGCAGCACGCAGAAACACCTAGATTGAAGATAAGCGCCTTTTGCCATTGACCGCGACAAACATAGAAGATGCACAAACTTCTTGCAATTCCGGCCGAACGAAAGAAGATATCTGCTCAAAACATTCTGTGCAGGTGCAGACAGTGGCACCCGACATGCCTGCGTTGTCGTTTTCAGCCGGGCACTCTTTGGGCCGGATCAGCACGCAGAAACACCTATATTGAAGATAAGCGTCTTTTTGTCATTGACCGCGACCAACATTGAAGATGCACAAACTTCTTTCAATTCCGGCCGAACGGAAGGAGATATCTGCTCACAATTTTCTGTGCAGGTGTAGACAGTGGCACCCGACATGCCTGCGTTGTCGTTTTCCGCCGGGCACTCTTTGGGCCGGTGCAGCACGCAGAAACACCTAGATTGCAGATAAGGGCTTTTTGACATTGACCGTGACCAATATGGAAGATGCACAAACGTCTTGCAATTCCGGCCGAATGGAAGGAGATATCTGCTCACAACTTTCTGTGCAGGTGCAGAGAGTGGCACCCGACATGCCTGCGTTGTCGTTTTCAGCCGGGCACTCTTTGGGCCGGAGCAGCACGCTGAAACACCTAGATTGAAGATAAGCGCCTTTTTGTCATTGACCGCGACGAACATAGAAGATGCACAAACTTCTTGCAATTCCGGCCGAATGGAAGGAGATATCTGCTCAAAACTTTCTGTGCAGGTGTAGACAGTGGCACCCGACATGCCTGCGTTGTCGTTTTCCGCCGAGCACTGTTTGGGCCGGAGCAGCACGCAGAAACACCTAGATTGAAGATAAGCGCCTTTTGCCATTGACCGCGACGAACATAGAAGATGCACAAACATCTTGCAATTCCGGCCGAATGGAAGGAGATATCTGCTCAAAACTTTCTGAGCTGGTGCAGACAGTGGCACCCGACATGCCTGCGTTGTCGTTTTCAGCCGGGCACTCTTTGGGCCGGCGCAGTACGCAGAAACACCTAGATTGCAGATAAGGGCTTTTTGACATTGACCGTGACCAATATTGAAGATGCACAAACGTCTTGCAATTCCGGCCGAATGAAAGAAGATATCTGCTCAAAACTTTCTGTGCAGGTGCAGACAGTGGCACCCGACATGCCTGCGTTGTCGTTTTCAGCCGGGCACTCTTTGGGCCGGAGCAGCACGCAGAAACACCTAGATTGAAGATAAGCGCCTTTTGCCATTGACCGCGACGAACATAGAGGATGCACAAACTTCTTGCAATCCCGGCCGAATGGAAGGAGATATCTGCTCAAAACTTTCTGTGCAAGTGTAGACAGTGGCACCCGACATGCCTGCGTTGTCGTTTTCCGCCTAGCACTCTTTGGGCTGGAGCAGCACGCAGAAACACCTAGATTGAAGATAAGCGCCTTTTGCCATTGACCGCGACGAACATAGAAGATGCACAAACTTCTTGCAATCCCGGCCGAATGGAAGGAGATATCTGCTCAAAACTTTCTGTGCAAGTGCAGACAGTGGCACCCGACATGCCTGCGTTGTCGTTTTCCGCCGGGCACTCTTTGGGCCGGCGCAGCACGCAGAAACACCTAGATTGAAGATAAGCGCCTTTTGCCATTGACCGCGACGAACATAGAAGATGCACAAACTTCTTGCAATTCCGGCCGAATGGAAGGAGATATCTGCTCAAAACTTTCTGTGCAGGTGCAGACAGTGGCACCCGACATGCCTGCGTTGTCGTTTTCAGCCGGGCACTCTTTGGGCCGGCGCAGCACGCCGAAACACCTAGATTGCAGATAAGAGCTTTTTGAAATTGACCGTGACCAATATTGGAGATGCACAAACGTCTTGCAATTCCGGCCGAACGAAAGAAGATATCTGCTCAAAACATTCTGTGCAGGTGCAGACAGTGGCACCCGACATGCCTGCGTTGTCGTTTTCAGCCGGGCACTCTTTGGGCCGGAGCAGCACGCAGAAACACCTAGATTGAAGATAAGCGCCTTTTTGTCATTGACCGCGACCAACATTGAAGATGCACAAACTTATTTCAATTCCGGCCGAACGGAAGGAGATATCTGCTCACAAATTTCTGTGCAGGTGCAGACAGTGGCACCCGACATGCCTGCGTTGTCGTTTTCCGCCGGGCACTCTTTGGGCCGGCGCAGCACGCAGAAACACCTAGATTGAAGATAAGCGCCTTTTGCCATTGACCGCGACGAACATAGAAGATGAACAAACTTCTTGCAATTCCGGCCGAATAGAAGGAGATATCTGCTCAAAACTTTCTGTGCAGGTGTAGACAGTGGCACTCGACATGCCTGCGTTGTCGTTTTCCGCCGGGCACTCTTTGGGCCGGAGCAGCACGCAGAAACACCTAGATTGAAGATAAGCGCCTTTTGCCATTGACCGCGACGAACATAGAAGATGCACAAACATCTTGCAATTCCGGCCGAATAAAAGGAGATATCTGCTCAAAACTTTCTGTGCAGGTGCAGAGAGTGGCACCCGACATGCCTGCGTTGTCGTTTTCAGCCGGGCACTCTTTTGGCCGGCGCAGCACGCAGAAACACCTAGATTGAAGATAAGGGCTTTTTGACATTGACCGTGACCAATATTAAAGATGCACAAACGTCTTGCAATTCCGGCCGAACGAAAGAAGATATCTGCTCAAAACTTTCTGTGCAGGTGCAGACAGTGGCACCCGACATGCCTGCATTGTCGTTTTCAGCCGGGCACTCTTTGGGCCGGAGCAGCACGCAGAAACACCTAGATTGAAGATAAGCGCCTTTTTGTCATTGACCGCGACCAACATTGAAGATGCACAAACTTCTTTCAATTCCGGCCGAACGGAAGGAGATATCTGCTCACAACTTTCTGTGCAGGTGCAGACAGTGGCACCCGACATGCCTGCGTTGTCGTTTTCCGCCGGGCACTCTTTGGGCCGGCGCAGCACGCAGAAACACCTAGATTGAAGATAAGCGCCTTTTGCCATTGACCGCGACGAACATAGAAGATGCACAAACTTCTTGCAATTCCGGCCGAATAGAAGGAGATATCTGCTCAAAACTTTCTGTGCAGGTGTAGACAGTGGCACTCGACATGCCTGCGTTGTCGTTTTCCGCCGGGCACTCTTTGGGCCGGAGCAGCACGCAGAAACACCTAGATTGAAGATAAGCGCCTTTTGCCATTGACCGCGACGAACATAGAAGTTGCACAAACTTCTTGCAATCCCGGCCGAATGGAAGGAGATATCTGCTCAAAACTTTCTGTGCAAGTGTAGACAGTGGCACCCGACATGCCTGCGTTGTCGTTTTCCGCCGGGCACTCTTTGGGCCGGAGCAGCACGCAGAAACACCTAGATTGAAGATAAGCGCCTTTTGCCATTGACCGCGACGAACATAGAAGATGCACAAACTTCTTGCAATTCCGGCCGAATGGAAGGAGATATCTGCTCAAAACTTTCTGAGCTGGTGCAGACAGTGGCACCCGACATGCCTGCGTTGTCGTTTTCAGCCGGGCACTCTTTGGGCCGGCGCAGCACGCAGAAACACCTAGATTGCAGATAAGGGCTTTTTGACATTGACCGTGACCAATATTGAAGATGCACAAACGTCTGGCAATTCCGGCCGAACGGAAGGAGATATCTGCTCACAGTTTTCTGTGCAGGTGTAGACAGTGGCACCCGACATGCCTGCGTTGTCGTTTTCCGCCGGGCACTCTTTGGGCCGGCGCAGCACGCAGAAACACCTAGATTGAAGATAAGCGCCTTTTGCCATTGACCGCGACGAACATAGAAGATGCACAAACTTCTTGCAATTCCGGCCGAATAGAAGGAGATATCTGCTCAAAACTTTCTGTGCAGTTGTAGACAGTGGCACTCGACATGCCTGCGTTGTCGTTTTCCGCCGGGCACTCTTTGGGCCGGAGCAGCACGCAGAAACACCTAGATTGAAGATAAGCGCCTTTTGCCATTGACCGCGACGAACATAGAAGATGCACAAACGTCTTGCAATTCCGGCCGAATGGAAGGAGATATCTGCTCAAAACTTTCTGAGCTGGTGCAGACAGTGGCACCCGACATGCCTGCGTTGTCGTTTTCAGCCGGGCACTCATTGGGCCGGCGCAGCACGCAGAAACACCTAGATTCCAGATAAGGGCTTTTTTGACATTGACCGTGACCAATATTGAAGATGCACAAACGTCTTGCAATTCCGGCTGAATGTAAGGAGATATCTGCTCACAACTTTCTGTGCAGGTGCAGACAGTGGCACCCGACATGCCTGCGTTGTCGTTTTCTGCCGGGCACTCTTTGGGCCGGCGCAGCACGCAGAAACACCTAGATTGAAGATAAGCGCCTTTTGCCATTGACCGCGACGAACATAGAAGATGCACAAACTTCTTGCAATCCCGGCCGAATGGAAGGAGATATCTGCTTAAAACTTTCTGTGCAAGTGTAGACAGTGGCACCCGACATGCCTGCGTTGTCGTGTTCCGCCGGGCACTCTTTGGGCCGGAGCAGCACGCAGAAACACCTAGATTGAAGATAAGCGCCTTTTGCCATTGACCGCGACGAACATAGAAGATGCACAAACTTCTTGCAATTCCGGCCGAACGAAAGAAGATATCTGCTCAAAACATTCTGTGCAGGTGCAGACAGTGGCACCCGACATGCCTGCGTTGTCGTTTTCAGCCGGGCACTCTTTGGGCCGGATCAGCACGCAGAAACACCTATGTTGAAGATAAGCGTCTTTTTGTCATTGACCGCGACCAACATTAAAGATGCACAAACTTCTTTCAATTCCGGCCGAACGGAAGGAGATATCTGCTCACAATTTTCTGTGCAGGTGTAGACAGTGGCACCCGACATGCCTGCGTTGTCGTTTTCCGCCGGGCACTCTTTGGGCCGGTGCAGCACGCAGAAACACCTAGATTGCAGATAAGGGCTTTTTGACATTGACCGTGACCAATATGGAAGATGCACAAACGTCTTGCAATTCCGGCCGAATGGAAGGAGATATCTGCTCACAACTTTCTGTGCAGGTGCAGAGAGTGGCACCCGACATGCCTGCGTTGTCGTTTTCAGCCGGGCACTCTTTGGGCCGGAGCAGCACGCTGAAACACCTAGATTGAAGATAAGCGCCTTTTTGTCATTGACCGCGACGAACATAGAAGATGCACAAACTTCTTGCAATTCCGGCCGAATGGAAGGAGATATCTGCTCAAAACTTTCTGTGCAGGTGTAGACAGTGGCACCCGACATGCCTGCGTTGTCGTTTTCCGCCGAGCACTGTTTGGGCCGGAGCAGCACGCAGAAACACCTAGATTGAAGATAAGCGCCTTTTGCCATTGACCGCGACGAACATAGAAGATGCACAAACATCTTGCAATTCCGGCCGAATGGAAGGAGATATCTGCTCAAAACTTTCTGAGCTGGTGCAGACAGTGGCACCCGACATGCCTGCGTTGTCGTTTTCTGCCGGGCACTCTTTGGGCCGGCGCAGTACGCAGAAACACCTAGATTGCAGATAAGGGCTTTTTGACATTGACCGTGACCAATATTGAAGATGCACAAACGTCTTGCAATTCCGGCCGAATGAAAGAAGATATCTGCTCAAAACTTTCTGTGCAGGTGCAGACAGTGGCACCCGACATGCCTGCGTTGTCGTTTTCAGCCGGGCACTCTTTGGGCCGGAGCAGCACGCAGAAACACCTAGATTGAAGATAAGCGCCTTTTGCCATTGACCGCGACGAACATAGAAGATGCACAAACTTCTTGCAATCCCGGCCGAATGGAAGGAGATATCTGCTCAAAACTTTCTGTGCAAGTGTAGACAGTGGCACCCGACATGCCTGCGTTGTCGTTTTCCGCCTAGCACTCTTTGGGCTGGAGCAGCACGCAGAAACACCTAGATTGAAGATAAGCGCCTTTTGCCATTGACCGCGACGAACATAGAAGATGCACAAACTTCTTGCAATCCCGGCCGAATGGAAGGAGATATCTGCTCAAAACTTTCTGTGCAAGTGCAGACAGTGGCACCCGACATGCCTGCGTTGTCGTTTTCCGCCGGGCACTCTTTGGGCCGGCGCAGCACGCAGAAACACCTAGATTGAAGATAAGCGCCTTTTGCCATTGACCGCGACGAACATAGAAGATGCACAAACTTCTTGCAATTCCGGCCGAATGGAAGGAGATATCTGCTCAAAACTTTCTGTGCAGGTGCAGACAGTGGCACCCGACATGCCTGCGTTGTCGTTTTCAGCCGGGCACTCTTTGGGCCGGCGCAGCACGCCGAAACACCTAGATTGCAGATAAGAGCTTTTTGAAATTGACCGTGACCAATATTGGAGATGCACAAACGTCTTGCAATTCCGGCCGAACGAAAGAAGATATCTGCTCAAAACATTCTGTGCAGGTGCAGACAGTGGCACCCGACATGCCTGCGTTGTCGTTTTCAGCCGGGCACTCTTTGGGCCGGAGCAGCACGCAGAAACACCTAGATTGAAGATAAGCGCCTTTTTGTCATTGACCGCGACCAACATTGAAGATGCACAAACTTATTTCAATTCCGGCCGAACGGAAGGAGATATCTGCTCACAACTTTCTGTGCAGGTGCAGACAGTGGCACCCGACATGCCTGCGTTGTCGTTTTCCGCCGGGCACTCTTTGGGCCGGCGCAGCACGCAGAAACACCTAGATTGAAGATAAGCGCCTTTTGCCATTGACCGCGACGAACATAGAAGATGCACAAACTTCTTGCAATTCCGGCCGAATAGAAGGAGATATCTGCTCAAAACTTTCTGTGCAGTTGTAGACAGTGGCACTCGACATGCCTGCGTTGTCGTTTTCCGCCGGGCACTCTTTGGGCCGGAGCAGCACGCAGAAACACCTAGATTGAAGATAAGCGCCTTTTGCCATTGACCGCGACGAACATAGAAGATGCACAAACGTCTTGCAATTCCGGCCGAATGGAAGGAGATATCTGCTCAAAACTTTCTGAGCTGGTGCAGACAGTGGCACCCGACATGCCTGCGTTGTCGTTTTCAGCCGGGCACTCTTTGGGCCGGCGCAGCACGCAGAAACACCTAGATTCCAGATAAGGGCTTTTTGACATTGACCGTGACCAATATTGAAGATGCACAAACGTCTTGCAATTCCGGCTGAATGGAAGGAGATATCTGCTCACAACTTTCTGTGCAGGTGCAGACAGTGGCACCCGACATGCCTGCGTTGTCGTTTTCTGCCGGGCACTCTTTGGGCCGGCGCAGCACGCAGAAACACCTAGATTGAAGATAAGCGCCTTTTGCCATTGACCGCGACGAACATAGAAGATGCACAAACTTCTTGCAATCCCGGCCGAATGGAAGGAGATATCTGCTTAAAACTTTCTGTGCAAGTGTAGACAGTGGCACCCGACATGCCTGCGTTGTCGTGTTCCGCCGGGCACTCTTTGGGCCGGAGCAGCACGCAGAAACACCTAGATTGAAGATAAGCGCCTTTTGCCATTGACCGCGACGAACATAGAAGATGCACAAACTTCTTGCAATTCCGGCCGAACGAAAGAAGATATCTGCTCAAAACATTCTGTGCAGGTGCAGACAGTGGCACCCGACATGCCTGATTTGTCGTTTTCAGCCGGGCACTCTTTGGGCCGGATCAGCACGCAGAAACACCTATATTGAAGATAAGCGTCTTTTTGTCATTGACCGCGACCAACATTGAAGATGCACAAACTTCTTTCAATTCCGGCCGAACGGAAGGAGATATCTGCTCACAATTTTCTGTGCAGGTGTAGACAGTGGCACCCGACATGCCTGCGTTGTCGTTTTCCGCCGGGCACTCTTTGGGCCGGTGCAGCACGCAGAAACACCTAGATTGCAGATAAGGGCTTTTTGACATTGACCGTGACCAATATGGAAGATGCACAAACGTCTTGCAATTCCGGCCGAATGGAAGGAGATATCTGCTCACAACTTTCTGTGCAGGTGCAGAGAGTGGCACCCGACATGTCTGCGTTGTCGTTTTCAGCCGGGCACTCTTTGGGCCGGAGCAGCACGCTGAAACACCTAGATTGAAGATAAGCGCCTTTTTGTCATTGACCGCGACGAACATAGAAGATGCACAAACTTCTTGCAATTCCGGCCGAATGGAAGGAGATATCTGCTCAAAACTTTCTGTGCAGGTGTAGACAGTGGCACCCGACATGCCTGCGTTTTCGTTTTCCGCCGAGCACTGTTTGGGCCGGAGCAGCACGCAGAAACACCTAGATTGAAGATAAGCGCCTTTTGCCATTGACCGCGACGAACATAGAAGATGCACAAACATCTTGCAATTCCGGCCGAATGGAAGGAGATATCTGCTCAAAACTTTCTGAGCTGGTGCAGACAGTGGCACCCGACATGCCTGCGTTGTCGTTTTCAGCCGGGCAATCTTTGGGCCGGCGCAGTACGCAGAAACACCTAGATTGCAGATAAGGGCTTTTTGACATTGACCGTGACCAATATTGAAGATGCACAAACGTCTTGCAATTCCGGCCGAATGAAAGAAGATATCTGCTCAAAACTTTCTGTGCAGGTGCAGACAGTGGCACCCGACATGCCTGCGTTGTCGTTTTCAGCCGGGCACTCTTTGGGCCACGCAGAAACACCAGAAACGCAGAAACACCAAGATTGAAGATAAGCGCCTTTTGCCATTGACCGCGACGAACATAGAAGATGCACAAACTTCTTGCAATCCCGGCCGAATGGAAGGAGATATCTGCTCAAAACTTTCTGTGCAAGTGTAGACAGTGGCACCCGACATGCCTGCGTTGTCGTTTTCCGCCTAGCACTCTTTGGGCTGGAGCAGCACGCAGAAACACCTAGATTGAAGATAAGCGCCTTTTGCCATTGACCGCGACGAACATAGAAGATGCACAAACTTCTTGCAATCCCGGCCGAATGGAAGGAGATATCTGCTCAAAACTTTCTGTGCAAGTGCAGACAGTGGCACCCGACATGCCTGCGTTGTCGTTTTCCGCCGGGCACTCTTTGGGCCGGCGCAGCACGCAGAAACACCTAGATTGAAGATAAGCGCCTTTTGCCATTGACCGCGACGAACATAGAAGATGCACAAACTTCTTGCAATTACGGCCGAATGGAAGGAGATATCTGCTCAAAACTTTCTGTGCAGGTGCAGACAGTGGCACCCGACATGCCTGCGTTGTCGTTTTCAGCCGGGCACTCTTTGGGCCGGCGCAGCACGCCGAAACACCTAGATTGCAGATAAGAGCTTTTTGACATTGACCGTGACCAATATTGGAGATGCACAAACGTCTTGCAATTCCGGCCGAACGAAAGAAGATATCTGCTCAAAATATTCTGTGCAGGTGCAGGCAGTGGCACCCGACATGCCTGCGTTGTCGTTTTCAGCCGGGCACTCTTTGGGCCGGAGCAGCACGCAGAAACACCTAGATTGAAGATAAGCGCCTTTTTGTCATTGACCGCGACCAACATTGAAGATGCACAAACTTATTTCAATTCCGGCCGAACGGAAGGAGATATCTGCTCACAACTTTCTGTGCAGGTGCAGACAGTGGCACCCGACATGCCTGCGTTGTCGTTTTCCGCCGGGCACTCTTTGGGCCGGCGCAGCACGCAGAAACACCTAGATTGAAGATAAGCGCCTTTTGCCATTGACCGCGACGAACATAGAAGTTGCACAAACTTCGTGCAATCCCGGCCGAATGGAAGGAGATATCTGCTCAAAACTTTCTGTGCAAGTGTAGACAGTGGCACCCGACATGCCTGCGTTGTCGTTTTCCGCCGGGCACTCTTTGGGCCGGAGCAGCACGCAGAAACACCTAGATTGAAGATAAGCGCCTTTTGCCATTGACCGCGACGAACATAGAAGATGCACAAACTTCTTGCAATTCCGGCCGAATGGAAGGAGATATCTGCTCAAAACTTTCTGAGCTGGTGCAGACAGTGGCACCCGACATGCCTTCGTTGTCGTTTTCAGCCGGGCACTCTTTGGGCCGGCGCAGCACGCAGAAACACCTAGATTGCAGATAAGGGCTTTTTGACATTGAACGTGACCAATATTGAAGATGCACAAACGTCTGGCAATTCCGGCCGAACGGAAGGAGATATCTGCTCACAGTTTTCTGTGCAGGTGTAGACAGTGGCACCCGACATGCCTGCGTTGTCGTTTTCCGCCGGGCACTCTTTGGGCCGGCGCAGCACGCAGAAACACCTAGATTGAAGATAAGCGCCTTTTGCCATTGACCGCGACGAACATAGAAGATGCACAAACTTCTTGCAATTCCGGCCGAATGGAAGGAGATATTTGCTCAAAACTTTCTGAGCTGGTGCAGACAGTGGCACCCGACATGACTGCGTTGTCGTTTTCAGCCGGGCACTCTTTGGGCCGGCGCAGCACGCAGAAACACCTAGATTGCAGATAAGGGCTTTTTGACATTGAGAGTGACCAATATTGAAGATGCACAAACGTCTTGAAATTCCGGCCGAACGAAAGAAGATATCTGCTCAAAACATTCTGTGCAGGTGCAGACAGTGGCACCCGACATGCCTGCATTGTCGTTTTCAGCCGGGCACTCTTTGGGCCGACGCAGCACGCAGAAACACCTGGATTGAAGATAAGCGCCTTTTGCCATTGACCGCGACGAACATAGAAGATGCACAAACTTCTTGCAATTCCGGCGGAATAGAAGGAGATATCTGCTCAAAACTTTCTGTGCAGGTGTAGACAGTGGCACTCGACATGCCTGCGTTGTTTTTTTCCGCCGGGCACTCTTTGGGCCGGCGCAGCACGCAGAAACACCTAGATTGAAGATAAGCGCCTTTTGCCATTGACCGCGACGAACATAGAAGATGCACAAACTTCTTGCAATCCGGGCCGAATGGAAGGAGATATCTGCTTAAAACTTTCTGTGCAAGTGTAGACAGTGGCACCCGACATGCCTGCGTTGTCGTTTTCCGCCGGGCACTCTTTGGGCCGGAGCAGCACGCAGAAACACCTAGATTGAAGATAAGCGCCTTTTGCCATTGACCGCGACGAACATAGAAGATGCACAAACTTCTTGCAATTCCGGCCGAACGAAAGAAGATATCTGCTCAAAACATTCTGTGCAGGTGCAGACAGTGGCACCCGACATGCCTGCGTTGTCGTTTTCAGCCGGGCACTCTTTGGGCCGGAGCAGCACGCAGAAACACCTGGATTGAAGATAAGCGCCTTTTGCCATTGACCGCGACGAACATAGAAGATGCACAAACTTCTTGCAATTCCGGCGGAATAGAAGGAGATATCTGCTCAAAACTTTCTGTGCAGGTGTAGACAGTGGCACTCGACATGCCTGCGTTGTCGTTTTCCGCCGGGCACTCTTTGGGCCGGCGCAGCACGCAGAAACACCTAGATTGAAGATAAGCGCATTTTGCCAGTGACCGCGACGAACATAGAAGATGCACAAACTTCTTGCAATCCCGGCCGAATGGAAGGAGATATCTGCTTAAAACTTTCTGTGCAAGTGTAGACAGTGGCAACCGACATGCCTGCGTTGTCGTTTTCCGCCGGGCACTCTTTGGGCCGGAGCAGCACGCAGAAACACCTAGATTGAAGATAAGCGCCTTTTGCCATTGACCGCGACGAACATAGAAGATGCACAAACTTCTTGCAATTCCGGCCGAACGAAAGAAGATATCTGCTCAAAACATTCTGTGCAGGTGCAGACAGTGGCACCCGACATGCCTGCGTTGTCGTTTTCAGCCGGGCACTCTTTGGGCCGGAGCAGTACGCAGAAACACCTAGATTGAAGATAAGCGTCTTTTTGTCATTGACCGCGACCAACATTGAAGATGCACAAACTTCTTTCAATTCCGGCCGAACGGAAGGAGATATCTGCTCACAATTTTCTGTGCAGGTGTACACATGGGCACCCGACATGGCTGCGTTGTCGTTTTCCGCCGGGCACTCTTTGGGCCGGCGCAGCACGCAGAAACACCTAGATTGAAGATAAGCGCCTTTTGCCATTGACCGCGACGAACATAGAAGATGCACAAACATCTTGCAATTCCGGCCGAATGGAAGGAGATATCTGCTCAAAACTTTCTGAGCTGGTGCAGACAGTGGCACCCGACATGCCTGCGTTGTCGTTTTCAGCCGGGCACTCTTTGGGCCGGCGCAGCACGCAGAAACACCTAGATTGCAGATAAGGGCTTTTTGACATTGACCGTGACCAATATTGAAGATGCACAAACGTCTTGCAATTCCGGCCGAATGAAAGAAGATATCTGCTCAAAACTTTCTGTGCAGGTGCAGACAGTGGCACCCGACATGCCTGCGTTGTCGTTTTCAGCCGGGCACTCTTTGGGCCGGAGCAGCACGCAGAAACACCTAGATTGAAGATAAGCGCCTTTTTGTCATTGACCGCGACCAACATTGAAGATGCACAAACTTATTTTAATTCCGGCCGAACGGAAGGAGATATCTGCTCACAACTTTCTGTGCAGGTGCAGACAGTGGCACCCGACATGCCTGCGTTGTCGTTTTCCACCGGGCACTCTTTGGGCCGGCGCAGCACGCAGAAACACCTAGATTGAAGATAAGCGCCTTTTGCCATTGACCGCGACGAACATAGAAGATGCACAAACTTCTTGCAATCCCGGCCGAATGGAAGGAGATATCTGCTCAAAACTTTCTGAGCTGGTGCAGACAGTGGCACCCGACATGCCTGCGTTGTCGTTTTCAGCCGGGAACTCTTTGGGCCGGCGCAGCACGCAGAAACACCTAGATTGCAGATAAGGGCTTTTTGACATTGACCGTGACCAATTTGGAAGATGCACAAACGTCTTGCAATTCCGGCCGAATGGAAGGAGATATCTGCTCACAATTTTCTGTGCAGGTGTAGACAGTGGCACCCGACATGCCAGCGTTGTCGTTTTCCGCCGGGCACTCTTTGGGCCGGCGCAGCACGCAGAAACACCTAGATTGAAGATAAGCGCCTTTTGCCATTGACCGCGACGAACATAGAAGATGCACAATCATCTTGCAATTCCGGCCGAATGGAAGGAGATATCTGCTCAAAACTTTCTGAGCTGGTGCAGACAGTGGCACCCGACATGCCTGCGTTGTCGTTTTCAGCCGGGCACTCTTTGGGCCGGCGCAGCACGCAGAAACACCTAGATTGAAGATAAGCGCCTTTTGCCATTGACCGCGACGAACATAGAAGATGCACAAACTTCTTGCAATAACGGCCGAATAGAAGGAGATATCTGCTCAAAACTTTCTGTGCAAGTGTAGACAGTGGCACCCGACATGCCTGCGTTGTCGTTTTCCGCCGGGCACTCTTTGGGCCGGAGCAGCACGCAGAAACACCTAGATTGAAGATAAGCGCCTTTTGCCATTGACCGCGACGAACATAGAAGATGCACAAACTTCTTGCAATTCCAGCCGAATGGAAGGAGATATCAGCTCAAAACTTTCTGAGCTGGTGCAGACAGTGGCACCCGACATGCCTGCGTTGTCGTTTTCAGCCGGGAACTCTTTGGGCCGGCGCAGCACGCAGAAACACCTAGATTGCAGATAAGGGCTTTTTGACATTGAGAGTGACCAATATTGAAGATGCACAAACGTCTTGAAATTCCGGCCGAACGAAAGAAGATATCTGCTCAAAACATTCTGTGCAGGTGCAGACAGTGGCACCCGACATGCCTGCATTGTCGTTTTCAGCCGGGCACTCTTTGGGCCGACGCAGCACGCAGAAACACCTGGATTGAAGATAAGCGCCTTTTGCCATTGACCGCGACGAACATAGAAGATGCACAAACTTCTTGCAATTCCAGCCGAATGGAAGGAGATATCTGCTCAAAACTTTCTGAGCTGGTGCAGACAGTGGCACCCGACATGCCTGCGTTGTCGTTTTCAGCCGGGAACTCTTTGGGCCGGCGCAGCACGCAGAAACACCTAGATTGCAGATAAGGGCTTTTTGACATTGAGAGTGACCAATATTGAAGATGCACAAACGTCTTGAAATTCCGGCCGAACGAAAGAAGATATCTGCTCAAAACATTCTGTGCAGGTGCAGACAGTGGCACCCGACATGCCTGCATTGTCGTTTTCAGCCGGGCACTCTTTGGGCCGACGCAGCACGCAGAAACACCTGGATTGAAGATAAGCGCCTTTTGCCATTGACCGCGACGAACATAGAAGATGCACAAACTTCTTGCAATTCCGGCGGAATAGAAGGAGATATCTGCTCAAAACTTTCTGTGCAGGTGTAGACAGTGGCACTCGACATGCCTGCGTTGTCGTTTTCCGCCGGGCACTCTTTGGGCCGGCGCAGCACGCAGAAACACCTAGATTGAAGATAAGCGCCTTTTGCCAGTGACCGCGACGAACATAGAAGATGCACAAACTTCTTGCAATCCCGGCCGAATGGAAGGAGATATCTGCTTAAAACTTTCTGTGCAAGTGTAGACAGTGGCACCCGACATGCCTGCGTTGTCGTTTTCCGCCGGGCACTCTTTGGGCCGGAGCAGCACGCAGAAACACCTAGATTGAAGATAAGCGCCTTTTGCCATTGACCGCGACGAACATAGAAGATGCACAAACTTCTTGCAATTCCGGCCGAACGAAAGAAGATATCTGCTCAAAACATTCTGTGCAGGTGCAGACAGTGGCACCCGACATGCCTGCGTTGTCGTTTTCAGCCGGGCACTCTTTGGGCCGGAGCAGTACGCAGAAACACCTAGATTGAAGATAAGCGTCTTTTTGTCATTGACCGCGACCAACATTGAAGATGCACAAACTTCTTTCAATTCCGGCCGAACGGAAGGAGATATCTGCTCACAATTTTCTGTGCAGGTGTAGACATGGGCACCCGACATGCCTGCGTTGTCGTTTTCCGCCGGGCACTCTTTGGGCCGGCGCAGCACGCAGAAACACCTAGATTGAAGATAAGCGCCTTTTGCCATTGACCGCGACGAACATAGAAGATGCACAAACATCTTGCAATTCCGGCCGAATGGAAGGAGATATCTGCTCAAAACTTTCTGAGCTGGTGCAGACAGTGGCACCCGACATGCCTGCGCTGTCGTTTTCAGCCGGGCACTCTTTGGGCCGGCGCAGCACGCAGAAACACCTAGATTGCAGATAAGGGCTTTTTGACATTGACCGTGACCAATATTGAAGATGCACAAACGTCTTGCAATTCCGGCCGAATGAAAGAAGATATCTGCTCACAACTTTCTGTGCAGGTGCAGACAGTGGCACCCGACATGCCTGCGTTGTCGTTTTCAGCCGGGCACTCTTTGGGCCGGAGCAGCACGCAGAAACACCTAGATTGAAGATAAGCGCCTTTTTGTCATTGACCGCGACCAATATTGAAGATGCACAAACTTATTTTAATTCCGGCCGAACGGAAGGAGATATCTGCTCACAACTTTCTGTGCAGGTGCAGACAGTGGCACCCGACATGCCTGCGTTGTCGTTTTCCACCGGGCACTCTTTGGGCCGGCGCAGCACGCAGAAACACCTAGATTGAAGATAAGCGCCTTTTGCCATTGACCGCGACGAACATAGAAGATGCACAAACTTCTTGCAATCCCGGCCGAATGGAAGGAGATATCTGCTCAAAACTTTCTGTGCAAGTGTAGACAGTGGCACCCGACATGCCTGCGTTGTCGTTTTCCGCCGGGCACTCTTTTGGCCGGCGCAGCACGCAGAAACACCTAGATTGAAGATAAGCGCCTTTTGCCATTGACCGCGACGAACATAGAAGATGCACAAACTTCTTGCAATTCCAGCCGAATGGAAGGAGATATCTGCTCAAAACTTTCTGAGCTGGTGCAGACAGTGGCACCCGACATGCCTGCGTTGTCGTTTTCAGCCGGGAACTCTTTGGGCCGGCGCAGCACGCAGAAACACCTAGATTGCAGATAAGGGCTTTTTGACATTGACCGTGACCAATTTGGAAGATGCACAAACGTCTTGCAATTCCGGCCGAATGGAAGGAGATATCTGCTCACAATTTTCTGTGCAGGTGTAGACAGTGGCACCCGACATGCCTGCGTTGTCGTTTTCCGCCGGGCACTCTTTGGGCCGGCGCAGCACGCAGAAACACCTAGATTGAAGATAAGCGCCTTTTGCCATTGACCGCGACGAACATAGAAGATGCACAAACATCTTGCAATTCCGGCCGAATGGAAGGAGATATCTGCTCAAAACTTTCTGAGCTGGTGCAGACAGTGGCACCCGACATGCCTGCGTTGTCGTTTTCAGCCGGGCACTCTTTGGGCCGGCGCAGCACGCAGAAACACCTAGATTGAAGATAAGCGCCTTTTGCCATTGACCGCGACGAACATAGAAGATGCACAAACTTCTTGCAATAACGGCCGAATAGAAGGAGATATCTGCTCAAAACTTTCTGTGCAAGTGTAGACAGTGGCACCCGACATGCCTGCGTTGTCGTTTTCCGCCGGGCACTCTTTGGGCCGGAGCAGCACGCAGAAACACCTAGATTAAAGATAAGCGCCTTTTGCCATTGACCGCGACGAACATAGAAGATGCACAAACTTCTTGCAATTCCAGCCGAATGGAAGATGATATCTGCTCAAAACTTTTTGAGCTGGTGCAGACAGTGGCACCCGACATGCCTGCGTTGTCGTTTTCAGCCGGGAACTCTTTGGGCCGGCGCAGCACGCAGAAACACCTAGATTGCAGATAAGGGCTTTTTGACATTGACCGTGACCAATTTGGAAGATGCACAAACGTCTTGCAATTCCGGCCGAATGGAAGGAGATATCTGCTCACAATTTTCTGTGCAGGTGTAGACAGTGGCACCCGACATGCCTGCGTTGTCGTTTTCCGCCGGGCACTCTTTGGGCCGGCGCAGCACGCAGAAACACCTAGATTGAAGATAAGCGCCTTTTGCCATTGACCGCGACGAACATAGAAGATGCACAAACATCTTGCAATTCCGGCCGAATGGAAGGAGATATCTGCTCAAAACTTTCTGAGCTGGTGCAGACAGTGGCACCCGACATGCCTGCGTTGTCGTTTTCAGCCGGGCACTCTTTGGGCCGGCGCAGCACGCAGAAACACCTAGATTGAAGATAAGCGCCTTTTGCCATTGACCGCGACGAACATAGAAGATGCACAAACTTCTTGCAATAACGGCCGAATAGAAGGAGATATCTGCTCAAAACTTTCTGTGCAAGTGTAGACAGTGGCACCCGACATGCCTGCGTTGTCGTTTTCCGCCGGGCACTCTTTGGGCCGGAGCAGCACGCAGAAACACCTAGATTGAAGATAAGCGCCTTTTGCCATTGACCGCGACGAACATAGAAGATGCACAAACTTCTTGCAATTCCAGCCGAATGGAAGGAGATATCTGCTCAAAACTTTCTGAGCTGGTGCAGACAGTGGCACCCGACATGCCTGCGTTGTCGTTTTCAGCCGGGAACTCTTTGGGCCGGCGCAGCACGCAGAAACACCTAGATTGCAGATAAGGGCTTTTTGACATTGACCGTGACCAATTTGGAAGATGCACAAACGTCTTGCAATTCCGGCCGAATGGAAGGAGATATCTGCTCACAATTTTCTGTGCAGGTGTAGACAGTGGCACCCGACATGCCTGCGTTGTCGTTTTCCGCCGGGCACTCTTTGGGCCGGCGCAGCACGCAGAAACACCTAGATTGAAGATAAGCGCCTTTTGCCATTGACCGCGACGAACATAGAAGATGCACAAACATCTTGCAATTCCGGCCGAATGGAAGGAGATATCTGCTCAAAACTTTCTGAGCTGGTGCAGACAGTGGCACCCGACATGCCTGCGTTGTCGTTTTCAGCCGGGCACTCTTTGGGCCGGCGCAGCACGCAGAAACACCTAGATTGAAGATAAGCGCCTTTTGCCATTGACCGCGACGAACATAGAAGATGCACAAACTTCTTGCAATAACGGCCGAATAGAAGGAGATATCTGCTCAAAACTTTCTGTGCAAGTGTAGACAGTGGCACCCGACATGCCTGCGTTGTCGTTTTCCGCCGGGCACTCTTTGGGCCGGAGCAGCACGCAGAAACACCTAGATTGAAGATAAGCGCCTTTTGCCATTGACCGCGACGAACATAGAAGATGCACAAACTTCTTGCAATTCCAGCCGAATGGAAGGAGATATCTGCTCAAAACTTTCTGAGCTGGTGCAGACAGTGGCACCCGACATGCCTGCGTTGTCGTTTTCAGCCGGGAACTCTTTGGGCCGGCGCAGCACGCAGAAACACCTAGATTGCAGATAAGGGCTTTTTGACATTGACCGTGACCAATATGGAAGATGCACAAACGTCTTGCAATTCCGGCCGAATGGAAGGAGATATCTGCTCACAACTTTCTGTGCAGGTGCAGACAGTGGCACCCGACATGCCTGCGTTGTCGTTTTCCGCCGGGCACTCTTTGGGCCGGCGCAGCACGCAGAAACACCTAGATTGAAGATAAGCGCCTTTTGCCATTGACCGCGACGAACATAGAAGATGCACAAACTTCTTGCAATTCCGGCCGAATAGAAGGAGATATCTGCTCAAAACTTTCTGTGCAGGTGTACACAGTGGCACTCGACATGCCTGCGTTGTCGTTTTCCGCCGGGCACTCTTTGGGCCGGAGCAGCACGCAGAAACACCTAGATTGAAGATAAGCGCCTTTTGCCATTGACCGCGACGAACATAGAAGTTGCACAAACTTCTTGCAATCCCGGCCGAATGGAAGGAGATATCTGCTCAAAACTTTCTGTGCAAGTGTAGACAGTGGCACCCGACATGCCTGCGTTGTCGTTTTCCGCCGGGCACTCTTTGGGCCGGAGCAGCACGCAGAAACACCTAGATTGAAGATAAGCGCCTTTTGCCATTGACCGCGACGAACATAGAAGATGCACAAACTTCTTGCAATTCCAGCCGAATGGAAGGAGATATCTGCTCAAAACTTTCTGAGCTGGTGCAGACAGTGGCACCCGACATGCCTGCGTTGTCGTTTTCAGCCGGGAACTCTTTGGGCCGGCGCAGCACGCAGAAACACCTAGATTGCAGATAAGGGCTTTTTGACATTGACCGTGACCAATATGGAAGATGCACAAACGTCTTGCAATTCCGGCCGAATGGAAGGAGATATCTGCTCACAACTTTCTGTGCAGGTGCAGACAGTGGCACCCGACATGCCTGCGTTGTCGTTTTCCGCCGGGCACTCTTTGGGCCGAAGCAGCACGCAGAAACACCTAGATTGAAGATAAGCGCCTTTTGCCATTGACCGCGACGAACATAGAAGATGCACAAACTTCTTGCAATTCCGGCCGAATGGAAGGAGATATCTGCTCAAAACTTTCTGAGCTGGTGCAGACAGTGGCACCCGACATGCCTGCGTTGTCGTTTTCAGCCGGGCACTCTTTGGGCCGGCGCAGCACGCAGAAACACCTAGATTCCAGATAAGGGCTTTTTGACATTGACCGTGACCAATATTGAAGATGCACAAACGTCTTGCAATTCCGGCTGAATGGAAGGAGATATCTGCTCACAACTTTCTGAGCAGGTGCAGACAGTGGCACCCGACATGCCTGCGTTGTCGTTTTCTGCCGGGCACTCTTTGGGCCGGCGCAGCACGCAGAAACACCTAGATTGAAGATAAGCGCCTTTTGCCATTGACCGCGACGAACATAGAAGATGCACAAACTTCTTGCAATTCCGGCGGAATAGAAGGAGATATCTGCTCAAAACTTTCTGTGCAGGTGTAGACAGTGGAACTCGACATGCCTGCTTTGTCGTTTTCCGCCGGGCACTCTTTGGGCCGGAGCAGCACGCAGAAACACCTAGATTGAAGATAAGCGCCTTTTGCCATTGACCGCGACGAACATAGAAGATGCACAAACTTCTTGCAATTCCGGCCGAATGGAAGGAGATATCTGCTCAAAACTTTCTGTGCAGGTGCAGACATTGGCACCCGACATGCCTCCGTTGTCGTTTTCCGCCGGGCACTCTTTGGGCCGGCGCAGCACGCAGAAACACCTAGATTGAAGATAAGCGCCTTTTGCCATTGACCGCGACGAACATAGAAGATGCACAAACTTCTTGCAATTCCGGCCGAATGGAAGGAGATATCTGCTCAAAACTTTCTGTGCAGGTGTAGACAGTGGCACCCGACATGCCTGCGTTGTCGTTTTCCGCCGAGCACTCTTTGGGCCGGAGCAGCACGCAGAAACACCTAGATTGAAGATAAGCGCCTTTTGCCATTGACCGCGACGAACATAGAAGATGCACAAACATCTTGCAATTCCGGCCGAATGGAAGGAGATATCTGCTCAAAACTTTCTGAGCTGGTGCAGACAGTGGCACCCGACATGCCTGCGTTGTCGTTTTCAGCCGGGCACTCTTTGGGCCGGCGCAGCACGCAGAAACACCTAGATTGCAGATAAGGGCTTTTTGACATTGACCGTGACCAATATTGAAGATGCACAAACGTCTTGCAATTCCGGCCGAATGAAAGAAGATATCTGCTCAAAACTTTCTGTGCAGGTGCAGACAGAGGCACCCGACATGCAGGCGTTGTCGTTTTCAGCCGGGCACTCTTTCGGCCGGAGCAGCACGCAGAAACACCTAGATTGAAGATAAGCGCCTTTTGCCATTGACCGCGACGAACATAGAAGATGCACAAACTTCTTGCAATCCCGGCCGAATGGAAGGAGATATCTGCTCAAAACTTTCTGTGCAAGTGTAGACAGTGGCACCCGACATGCCTGCGTTGTCGTTTTCCGCCTAGCACTCTTTGGGCTGGAGCAGCACGCAGAAACACCTAGATTGAAGATAAGCGCCTTTTGCCATTAACCTCAACGAACATAGAAGATGCACAAACTTCTTGCAATCCCGGCCGAATGGAAGGAGATATCTGCTCAAAACTTTCTGTGCAAGTGCAGACAGTGGCACCCGACATGCCTGCGTTGTCGTTTTCCGCCGGGCACTCTTTGGGCCGGCGCAGCACGCAGAAACACCTAGATTGAAGATAAGCGCCTTTTGCCATTGACCGCGACGAACATAGAAGATGCACAAACATCTTGCAATTCCGGCCGAATAAAAGGAGATATCTGCTCAAAACTTTCTGTGCAGGTGCAGAGAGTGGCACCCGACATGCCTGCGTTGTCGTTTTCAGCCGGGCACTCTTTGGGCCGGCGCAGCACGCAGAAACACCTAGATTGAAGATAAGGGCTTTTTGACATTGACCGTGACCAATATTAAAGATGCACAAACGTCTTGAAATTCCGGCCGAACGAAAGAAGATATCTGCTCAAAACATTCTGTGCAGGTGCAGACAGTGGCACCCGACATGCCTGCATTGTCGTTTTCAGCCGGGCACTCTTTGGGCCGGAGCAGCACGCAGAAACACCTAGATTGAAGATAAGCGCCTTTTTGTCATTGACCGCGACCAACATTGAAGATGCACAAACTTCTTTCAATTCCGGCCGAAAGGAAGGAGATATCTGCTCACAACTTTCTGTGCAGGTGCAAACAGTGGCACCCGACATGCCTGCGTTGTCGTTTTCCGCCGGGCACTCTTTGGGCCGGCGCAGCACGCAGAAACACCTGGATTGAAGATAAGCGCCTTTTGCCATTGACCGCGACGAACATAGAAGATGCACAAACTTCTTGCAATTCCGGCGGAATAGAAGGAGATATCTGCTCAAAACTTTCTGTGCAGGTGTAGACAGTGGCACTCGACATGCCTGCGTTGTCGTTTTCCGCCGGGCACTCTTTGGGCCGGCGCAGCACGCAGAAACACCTAGATTGAAGATAAGCGCCTTTTGCCATTGACCGCGACGAACATAGAAGATGCACAAACTTCTTGCAATCCCGGCCGAATGGAAGGAGATATCTGCTTAAAACTTTCTGTGCAAGTGTAGACAGTGGCACCCGACATGCCTGCGTTGTCGTTTTCCGCCGGGCACTCTTTGGGCCGGAGCAGCACGCAGAAACACCTAGATTGAAGATAAGCGCCTTTTGCCCTTGACCGCGACGAACATAGAAGATGCACAAACTTCTTGCAATTCCGGCCGAACGAAAGAAGATATCTGCTCAAAACATTCTGTGCAGGTGCAGACAGTGGCACCCGACATGCCTGCGTTGTCGTTTTCAGCCGGGCACTCTTTGGGCCGGAGCAGTACGCAGAAACACCTAGATTGAAGATAAGCGTCTTTTTGTCATTGACCGCGACCAACATTGAAGATGCACAAACTTCTTTCAATTCCGGCCGAACGGAAGGAGATATCTGCTCACAATTTTCTGTGCAGGTGTAGACATGGGCACCCGACATGCCTGCGTTGTCGTTTTCCGCCGGGCACTCTTTGGGCCGGCGCAGCACGCAGAAACACCTAGATTGAAGATAAGCGCCTTTTGCCATTGACCGCGACGAACATAGAAGATGCACAAACATCTTGCAATTCCGGCCGAATGGAAGGAGATATCTGCTCAAAACTTTCTGAGCTGGTGCAGACAGTGGCACCCGACATGCCTGCGTTGTCGTTTTCAGCCGGGCACTCTTTGGGCCGGCGCAGCACGCAGAAACACCTAGATTGCAGATAAGGGCTTTTTGACATTGACCGTGACCAATATTGAAGATGCACAAACGTCTTGCAATTCCGGCCGAATGAAAGAAGATATCTGCTCAAAACTTTCTGTGCAGGTGCAGACAGTGGCACCCGACATGCCTGCGTTGTCGTTTTCAGCCGGGCACTCTTTGGGCCGGAGCAGCACGCAGAAACACCTAGATTGAAGATAAGCGCCTTTTTGTCATTGACCGCGACCAACATTGAAGATGCACAAACTTATTTTAATTCCGGCCGAACGGAAGGAGATATCTGCTCACAACTTTCTGTGCAGGTGCAGACAGTGGCACCCGACATGCCTGCGTTGTCGTTTTCCGCCGGGCACTCTTTGGGCCGGCGCAGCACGCAGAAACACCTAGATTGAAGATAAGCGCCTTTTGCCATTGACCGCGACCAACATTGAAGATGCACAAACTTCTTTCAATTCCGGCCGAACGGAAGGAGATATCTGCTCAAAACTTTCTGTGCAGGTGCAGACAGTGGCACCCGACATGCCTGCGTTGTCGTTTTCAGCCGGGCACTCTTTGGGCCGGCGCAGCACGCAGAGACACCTAGATTGCAGATAAGGGCTTTTTGACATTGACCGTGACCAATATTGAAGATGCACAAACGTCTTGCAATTCCGGCCGAATGAAAGAAGATATCTGCTCAAAACTTTCTGTGCAGGTGCAGACAGTGGCACCCGACATGCCTGCGTTGTCGTTTTCCGCCGGGCACTCTTTGGGACGGAGCAGCACGCAGAAACACCTAGATTGAAGATAAGCGCCTTTTGCCATTGACCGCGACGAACATAGAAGATGCACAAACTTATTTTAATTCCGGCCGAACGGAAGGAGATATCTGCTCACAACTTTCTGTGCAGGTGCAGACAGTGGCACCCGACATGCCTGCGTTGTCGTTTTCCGCTAGGCACTCTTTGGGCCGGCGCAGCACGCAGAAACACCTAGATTGAAGATAAGCGTCTTTTGCCATTGACCGCGACGAACATTGAAGATGCACAAACTTCTTGCAATCCCGGCCGAATGGAAGGAGATATCTGCTCAAAACTTTCTGTGCAAGTGTAGACAGTGGCACCCGACATGCCTGCGTTGTCGTTTTCCGCCGGGCACTCTTTGGGCCGGAGCAGCACGCAGAAACACCTAGATTGAAGATAAGCGCCTTTTGCCATTGACCGCGACGAACATAGAAGATGCACAAACATCTTGCAATTCCGGCCGAATGGAAGGAGATATCTGCTCAAAACTTTCTGAGCTGGTGCAGACAGTGGCACCCGACATGCCTGCGTTGTCGTTTTCAGCCGGGCACTCTTTGGGCCGGCGCAGCACGCAGAAACACCTAGATTGCAGATAAGGGCTTTTTGACATTGACCGTGACCAATATTGAAGATGCACAAACGTCTTGCAATTCCGGCCGAATGAAAGAAGATATCTGCTCAAAACTTTCTGTGCAGGTGCAGACAGTGGCACCCGACATGCCTGCGTTGTCGTTTTCAGCCGGGCACTCATTGGGCCGGAGCAGCACGCAGAAACACCTAGATTGAAGATAAGCGCCTTTTGCCATTGACCGCGACGAACATAGAAGATGCACAAACTTCTTGCAATCCCGGCCGAATGGAAGGAGATATCTGCTCAAAACTTTCTGTGCAAGTGTAGACAGTGGCACCCGACATGCCTGCGTTGTCGTTTTCCGCCTAGCACTCTTTGGGCTGGAGCAGCACGCAGAAACACCTAGATTGAAGATAAGCGCCTTTTGCCATTAACCTCAACGAACATAGAAGATGCACAAACTTCTTGCAATCCCGGCCGAATGGAAGGAGATATCTGCTCAAAACTTTCTGTGCAAGTGCAGACAGTGGCACCCGAAATGCCTGCGTTGTCGTTTTCCGCCGGGCACTCTTTGGGCCGGCGCAGCACGCAGAAACACCTAGATTGAAGATAAGCGCCTTTTGCCATTGACCGCGACGAACATAGAAGATGCACAAACTTCTTGCAATTCCGGCCGAATAGAAGGAGATATCTGCTCAAAACTTTCTGTGCAGGTGTAGACAGTGGCACTCGACATGCCTGCGTTGTCGTTTTCCGCCGGGCACTCTTTGGGCCGGAGCAGCACGCAGAAACACCTAGATTGAAGATAAGCGCCTTTTGCCATTGACCGCGACGAACATAGAAGATGCACAAACATCTTGCAATTCCGGCCGAATAAAAGGAGATATCTGCTCAAAACTTTCTGTGCAGGTGCAGAGAGTGGCACCCGACATGCCTGCGTTGTCGTTTTCAGCCGGGCACTCTTTGGGCCGGCGCAGCACGCAGAAACACCTAGATTGAAGATAAGGGCTTTTTGACATTGACCGTGACCAATATTAAAGATGCACAAACGTCTTGCAATTCCGGCCGAACGAAAGAAGATATCTGCTCAAAACTTTCTGTGCAGGTGCAGACAGTGGCACCCGACATGCCTGCATTGTCGTTTTCAGCCGGGCACTCTTTGGGCCGGAGCAGCACGCAGAAACACCTAGATTGAAGATAAGCGCCTTTTTGTCATTGACCGCGACCAACATTGAAGATGCACAAACTTCTTTCAATTCCGGCCGAACGGAAGGAGATATCTGCTCACAACTTTCTGTGCAGGTGCAGACAGTGGCAACCGACATGCCTGCGTTGTCGTTTTCCGCCGGGCACTCTTTGGGCCGGCGCAGCACGCAGAAACACCTAGATTGAAGATAAGCGCCTTTTGCCATTGACCGCGACGAACATAGAAGATGCACAAACATCTTGCAATTCCGGCCGAATGGAAGGAGATATCTGCTCAAAACTTTCTGAGCTGGTGCAGACAGTGGAACTCGACATGCCTGCTTTGTCGTTTTCCGCCGGGCACTCTTTGGGCCGGAGCAGCACGCAGAAACACCTAGATTGAAGATAAGCGCCTTTTGCCATTGACCGCGACGAACATAGAAGATGCACAAACTTCTTGCAATTCCGGCCGAATGGAAGGAGATATCTGCTCAAAACTTTCTGTGCAGGTGCAGACATTGGCACCCGACATGCCTCCGTTGTCGTTTTCCGCCGGGCACTCTTTGGGCCGGCGCAGCACGCAGAAACACCTAGATTGAAGATAAGCGCCTTTTGCCTTTGACCGCGACGAACATAGAAGATGCACAAACTTCTTGCAATTCCGGCCGAATGGAAGGAGATATCTGCTCAAAACTTTCTGTGCAGGTGTAGACAGTGGCACCCGACATGCCTGCGTTGTCGTTTTCCGCCGAGCACTCTTTGGGCCGGAGCAGCACGCAGAAACACCTAGATTGAAGATAAGCGCCTTTTGCCATTGACCGCGACGAACATAGAAGATGCACAAACATCTTGCAATTCCGGCCGAATGGAAGGAGATATCTGCTCAAAACTTTCTGAGCTGGTGCAGACAGTGGCACCCGACATGCCTGCGTTGTCGTTTTCAGCCGGGCACTCTTTGGGCCGGCGCAGCACGCAGAAACACCTAGATTGCAGATAAGGGGTTTTTGACATTGACCGTGACCAATATTGAAGATGCACAAACGTCTTGCAATTCCGGCCGAATGAAAGAAGATATCTGCTCAAAACTTTCTGTGCAGCACGCAGAAACACCTAGATTGCAGATAAGGGCTTTTTGACATTGAGAGTGACCAATATTGAAGATGCACAAACGTCTTGAAATTCCGGCCGAACGAAAGAAGATATCTGCTCAAAACATTCTGTGCAGGTGCAGACAGTGGCACCCGACATGCCTGCATTGTCGTTTTCAGCCGGGCACTCTTTGGGCCGGAGCAGCACGCAGAAACACCTAGATTGAAGATAAGCGCCTTTTTGTCATTGACCGCGACCAACATTGAAGATGCACAAACTTCTTTCGATTCCGGCCGAAAGGAAGGAGATATCTGCTCACAACTTTCTGTGCAGGTGCAGACAGTGGCACCCGACATGCCTGCGTTGTCGTTTTCCGCCGGGCACTCTTTGGGCCGGCGCAGCACGCAGAAACACCTGGATTGAAGATAAGCGCCTTTTGCCATTGACCGCGACGAACATAGAAGATGCACAAACTTCTTGCAATTCCGGCGGAATAGAAGGAGATATCTGCTCAAAACTTTCTGTGCAGGTGTAGACAGTGGCACTCGACATGCCTGCGTTGTCGTTTTCCGCCGGGCACTCTTTGGGCCGGCGCAGCACGCAGAAACACCTAGATTGAAGATAAGCGCCTTTTGCCATTGACCGCGACGAACATAGAAGATGCACAAACTTCTTGCAATCCCGGCCGAATGGAAGGAGATATCTGCTTAAAACTTTCTGTGCAAGTGTAGACAGTGGCACCCGACATGCCTGCGTTGTCGTTTTCCGCCGGGCACTCTTTGGGCCGGAGCAGCACGCAGAAACACCTAGATTGAAGATAAGCGCCTTTTGCCATTGACCGCGACGAACATAGAAGATGCACAAACTTCTTGCAATTCCGGCCGAACGAAAGAAGATATCTGCTCAAAACATTCTGTGCAGGTGCAGACAGTGGCACCCGACATGCCTGCGTTGTCGTTTTCAGCCGGGCACTCTTTGGGCCGGAGCAGCACGCAGAAACACCTAGATTGAAGATAAGCGTCTTTTTGTCATTGACCGTGACCAACATTGAAGATGCACAAACTTCTTTCAATTCCGGCCGAACGGAAGGAGATATCTGCTCACAATTTTCTGTGCAGGTGTAGACATGGGCACCCGACATGCCTGCGTTGTCGTTTTCCGCCGGGCACTCTTTGGGCCGGAGCAGCACGCAGAAACACCTAGATTGAAGATAAACGCCTTTTGCCATTGACCGCGACGAACATAGAAGATGCACAAACTTCTTGCAATCCCGGCCGAATGGAAGGAGATATCTGCTCAAAACTTTCTGTGCAAGTGTAGACAGTGGCACCCGACATGCCTGCGTTGTCGTTTTCCGCCGGGCACTCTTTGGGCTGGAGCAGCACGCAGAAACACCTAGATTGAAGATAAGCGCCTTTTGCCATTGACCGCGACGAATATAGAAGATGCACAAACTTCTTGCAATCCCGGCCGAATGGAAGGAGATATCTGCTCAAAACTTTCTGTGCAAGTGTAGACAGTGGCACCCGACATGCCTGCGTTGTCGTTTTCCGCCGGGCACTCTTTGGGCCGGAGCAGCACGCAGAAACACCTAGATTGAAGATAAGCGCCTTTTGCCATTGACCGCGACGAACATAGAAGATGCACAAACTTCTTGCAATTCCGGCCGAATGGAAGGAGATATCTGCTCAAAACTTTCTGAGCTGGTGCAGACAGTGGCACCCGACATGCCTGCGTTGTCGTTTTCAGCCGGGCACTCTTTGGGCCGGCGCAGCACGCAGAAACACCTAGATTGCAGATAAGGGCTTTTTGACATTGACCGTGACCAATATTGAAGATGCACAAACGTCTTGCAATTCCGGCCGAACGGAAGGAGATATCTGCTCACAATTTTCTGTGCAGGTGTAGACAGTGGCACCCGACATGCCTGCGTTGTCGTTTTCAGCCGGGCACTCTTTGGGCCGGAGCAGCACGCTGAAACACCTAGATTGAAGATAAGCGCCTTTTTGTCATTGACCGCGACCAACATTGAAGATGCACAAACTTATTTCAATTCCGGCCGAACGGAAGGAGATATCTGCTCACAACTTTCTGTGCAGGTGCAGACAGTGGCACCCGACATGCCTGCGTTGTCGTTTTCCGCCGGGCACTCTTTGGGCCGGCGCAGCACGCAGAAACACCTAGATTGAAGATAAGCGCCTTTTGCCATTGACCGCGACGAACATAGAAGATGCACAAACTTCTTGCAATTCCGGCCGAATAGAAGGAGATATCTGCTCAAAACTTTCTGTGCAGGTGTAGACAGTGGCACTCGACATGACTGCGTTGTCGTTTTCCGCCGGGCACTCTTTGGGCCGGAGCAGCACGCAGAAACACCTAGATTGAAGATAAGCGCCTTTTGCCATTGACCGCGACGAACATAGAAGTTGCACAAACTTCTTGCAATCCCGGCCGAATGGAAGGAGATATCTGCTCAAAACTTTCTGTGCAAGTGTAGACAGTGGCACCCGACATGCCTGCGTTGTCGTTTTCCGCCGGGCACTCTTTGGGCCGGAGCAGCACGCAGAAACACCTAGATTGAAGATAAGCGCCTTTTGCCATTGACCGCGACGAACATAGAAGATGCACAAACTTCTTGCAATTCCGGCCGAATGGAAGGAGATATCTGCTCAAAACTTTCTGAGCTGGTGCAGACAGTGGCACCCGACATGCCTGCGTTGTCGTTTTCAGCCGGGCACTCTTTGGGACGGCGCAGCACGCAGAAACACCTAGATTGCAGATAAGGGCTTTTTGACATTGAACGTGACCAACATTGAAGATGCACAAACGTCTGGCAATTCCGGCCGAACGGAAGGAGATATCTGCTCACAGTTTTCTGTGCAGGTGTAGACAGTGGCACCCGACATGCCTGCGTTGTCGTTTTCCGCCGGGCACTCTTTGGGCCGGCGCAGCACGCAGAAACACCTAGATTGAAGATAAGCGCCTTTTGCCATTGACCGCGACGAACATAGAAGATGCACAAACTTCTTGCAATTCCGGCCGAATGGAAGGAGATATCTGCTCAAAACTTTCTGAGCTGGTGCAGACAGTGGCACCCGACATGACTGCGTTGTCGTTTTCAGCCGGGCACTCTTTGGGCCGGCGCAGCACGCAGAAACACCTAGATTGCAGATAAGGGCTTTTTGACATTGAGAGTGACCAATATTGAAGATGCACAAACGTCTTGAAATTCCGGCCGAACGAAAGAAGATATCTGCTCAAAACATTCTGTGCAGGTGCAGACAGTGGCACCCGACATGCCTGCATTGTCGTTTTCAGCCGGGCACTCTTTGGGCCGGAGCAGCACGCAGAAACACCTAGATTGAAGATAAGCGCCTTTTTGTCATTGACCGCGACCAACATTGAAGATGCACAAACTTCTTTCAATTCCGGCCGAAAGGAAGGAGATATCTGCTCACAACTTTCTGTGCAGGTGCAGACAGTGGCACCCGACATGCCTGCGTTGTCGTTTTCCGCCGGGCACTCTTTGGGCCGGCGCAGCACGCAGAAACACCTGGATTGAAGATAAGCGCCTTTTGCCATTGACCGCGACGAACATAGAAGATGCACAAACTTCTTGCAATTCCGGCGGAATAGAAGGAGATATCTGCTCAAAACTTTCTGTGCAGGTGTAGACAGTGGCACTCGACATGCCTGCGTTGTCGTTTTCCGCCGGGCACTCTTTGGGCCGGCGCAGCACGCAGAAACACCTAGATTGAAGATAAGCGCCTTTTGCCATTGACCGCGACGAACATAGAAGATGCACAAACTTCTTGCAATCCCGGCCGAATGGAAGGAGATATCTGCTTAAAACTTTCTGTGCAAGTGTAGACAGTGGCACCCGACATGCCTGCGTTGTCGTTTTCCGCCGGGCACTCTTTGGGCCGGAGCAGCACGCAGAAACACCTAGATTGAAGATAAGCGCCTTTTGCCATTGACCGCGACGAACATAGAAGATGCACAAACTTCTTGCAATTCCGGCCGAACGAAAGAAGATATCTGCTCAAAACATTCTGTGCAGGTGCAGACAGTGGCACCCGACATGCCTGCGTTGTCGTTTTCAGCCGGGCACTCTTTGGGCCGGAGCAGCACGCAGAAACACCTAGATTGAAGATAAGCGTCTTTTTGTCATTGACCGTGACCAACATTGAAGATGCACAAACTTCTTTCAATTCCGGCCGAACGGAAGGAGATATCTGCTCACAATTTTCTGTGCAGGTGTAGACATGGGCACCCGACATGCCTGCGTTGTCGTTTTCCGCCGGGCACTCTTTGGGCCGGCGCAGCACGCAGAAACACCTAGATTGAAGATAAGCGCCTTTTGCCATTGACCGCGACGAACATAGAAGATGCACAAACATCTTGCAATTCCGGCCGAATGGAAGGAGATATCTGCTCAAAACTTTCTGAGCTGGTGCAGACAGTGGCACCCGACATGCCTTCGTTGTCGTTTTCAGCCGGGCACTCTTTGGGCCGGCGCAGCACGCAGAAACACCTAGATTGCAGATAAGGGCTTTTTGACATTGACCGTGACCAATATTGAAGATGCACAAACGTCTTGCAATTCCGGCCGAATGAAAGAAGATATCTGCTCAAAACTTTCTGTGCAGGTGCAGACAGCGGCACCCGACATGCCTGCGTTGTCGTTTTCAGCCGGGCACTCTTTGGGCCGGAGCAGCACGCAGAAACACCTAGATTGAAGATAAGCGCCTTTTTGTCATTGACCGCGACCAACATTGAAGATGCACAAACTTATTTTAATTCCGGCCGAACGGAAGGAGATATCTGCTCACAACTTTCTGTGCAGGTGCAGACAGTGGCACCCGACATGCCTGCGTTGTCGTTTTCCACCGGGCACTCTTTGGGCCGGCGCAGCACGCAGAAACACCTAGATTGAAGATAAGCGCCTTTTGCCATTGACCGCGACGAACATAGAAGATGCACAAACTTCTTGCAATCCCGGCCGAATGGAAGGAGATATCTGCTCAAAACTTTCTGTGCAAGTGTAGACAGTGGCACCCGACATGCCTGCGTTGTCGTTTTCCGCCGGGCACTCTTTGGGCCGGCGCAGCACGCAGAAACACCTAGATTGAAGATAAGCGCCTTTTGCCATTGACCGCGACGAACATAGAAGATGCACAAACTTCTTGCAATTCCAGCCGAATGGAAGGAGATATCTGCTCAAAACTTTCTGAGCTGGTGCAGACAGTGGCACCCGACATGCCTGCGTTGTCGTTATCAGCCGGGAACTCTTTGGGCCGGCGCAGCTCGCAGAAACACCTAGATTGCAGATAAGGGCTTTTTGATATTGACCGTGACCAATTTGGAAGATGCACAAACGTCTTGCAATTCCGGCCGAATGGAAGGAGATATCTGCTCACAATTTTCTGTGCAGGTGTAGACAGTGGCACCCGACATGCCTGCGTTGTCGTTTTCCGCCTGGCACTCTTTGGGCCGGCGCAGCACGCAGAAACACCTAGATTGAAGATAAGCGCCTTTTGCCATTGACCGCGACGAACATAGAAGATGCACAAACATCTTGCAATTCCGGCCGAATGGAAGGAGATATCTGCTCAAAACTTTCTGAGCTGGTGCAGACAGTGGCACCCGACATGCCTGCGTTGTCGTTTTCAGCCGGGCACTCTTTGGGCCGGCGCAGCACGCAGAAACACCTAGATTGAAGATAAGCGCCTTTTGCCATTGACCGCGACGAACATAGAAGATGCACAAACTTCTTGCAATAACGGCCGAATAGAAGGAGATATCTGCTCAAAACTTTCTGTGCAAGTGTAGACAGTGGCACCCGACATGCCTGCGTTGTCGTTTTCCGCCGGGCACTCTTTGGGCCGGAGCAGCACGCAGAAACACCTAGATTGAAGATAAGCGCCTTTTGCCATTGACCGCGACGAACATAGAAGATGCACAAACTTCTTGCAATTCCAGCCGAATGGAAGGAGATATCTGCTCAAAACTTTCTGAGCTGGTGCAGACAGTGGCACCCGACATGCCTGCGTTGTCGTTTTCAGCCGGGAACTCTTTGGGCCGGCGCAGCACGCAGAAACACCTAGATTGCAGATAAGGGCTTTTTGACATTGACCGTGACCAATATTGAAGATGCACAAACGTCTTGCAATTCCGGCCGAATGAAAGAAGATATCTGCTCAAAACTTTCTGTGCAGGTGCAGACAGTGGCACCCGACATGCCTGCGTTGTCGTTTTCAGCCGGGCACTCTTTGGGCCGGAGCAGCACGCAGAAACACCTAGATTGAAGATAAGCGCCTTTTGCCATTGACCGCGACGAACATAGAAGATGCACAAACTTCTTGCAATCCCGGCCGAATGGAAGGAGATATCTGCTCAAAACTTCCTGTGCAAGTGTAGACAGTGGCACCCGACATGCCTGCGTTGTCGTTTTCCGCCGGGCACTCTTTGGGCTGGAGCAGCACGCAGAAACACCTAGATTGAAGATAAGCGCCTTTTGCCATTGACCGCGACGAACATAGAAGATGCACAAACTTCTTGCAATCCCGGCCGAATGGAAGGAGATATCTGCTCAAAACTTTCTGTGCAAGTGTAGACAGTGGCACCCGACATGCCTGCGTTGTCGTTTTCCGCCGGGCACTCTTTGGGCCGGAGCAGCACGCAGAAACACCTAGATTGAAGATAAGCGCCTTTTGCCATTGACCGCGACGAACATAGAAGTTGCACAAACTTCTTGCAATCCCGGCCGAATGGAAGGAGATATCTGCTCAAAACTTTCTGTGCAAGTGTAGACAGTGGCACCCGACATGCCTGCGTTGTCGTTTTCCGCCGGGCACTCTTTGGGCCGGAGCAGCACGCAGAAACACCTAGATTGAAGATAAGCGCCTTTTGCCATTGACCGCGACGAACATAGAAGATGCACAAACTTCTTGCAATTCCGGCCGAATGGAAGGAGATATCTGCTCAAAACTTTCTGAGCTGGTGCAGACAGTGGCACCCGACATGCCTGCGTTGTCGTTTTCAGCCGGGCACTCTTTGGGACGGCGCAGCACGCAGAAACACCTAGATTGCAGATAAGGGCTTTTTGACATTGAACGTGACCAACATTGAAGATGCACAAACGTCTGGCAATTCCGGCCGAACGGAAGGAGATATCTGCTCACAGTTTTCTGTGCAGGTGTAGACAGTGGCACCCGACATGCCTGCGTTGTCGTTTTCCGCCGGGCACTCTTTGGGCCGGCGCAGCACGCAGAAACACCTAGATTGAAGATAAGCGCCTTTTGCCATTGACCGCGACGAACATAGAAGATGCACAAACTTCTTGCAATTCCGGCCGAATGGAAGGAGATATCTGCTCAAAACTTTCTGAGCTGGTGCAGACAGTGGCACCCGACATGACTGCGTTGTCGTTTTCAGCCGGGCACTCTTTGGGCCGGCGCAGCACGCAGAAACACCTAGATTGCAGATAAGGGCTTTTTGACATTGAGAGTGACCAATATTGAAGATGCACAAACGTCTTGAAATTCCGGCCGAACGAAAGAAGATATCTGCTCAAAACATTCTGTGCAGGTGCAGACAGTGGCACCCGACATGCCTGCATTGTCGTTTTCAGCCGGGCACTCTTTGGGCCGGAGCAGCACGCAGAAACACCTAGATTGAAGATAAGCGCCTTTTTGTCATTGACCGCGACCAACATTGAAGATGCACAAACTTCTTTCAATTCCGGCCGAAAGGAAGGAGATATCTGCTCACAACTTTCTGTGCAGGTGCAGACAGTGGCACCCGACATGCCTGCGTTGTCGTTTTCCGCCGGGCACTCTTTGGGCCGGCGCAGCACGCAGAAACACCTGGATTGAAGATAAGCGCCTTTTGCCATTGACCGCGACGAACATAGAAGATGCACAAACTTCTTGCAATTCCGGCGGAATAGAAGGAGATATCTGCTCAAAACTTTCTGTGCAGGTGTAGACAGTGGCACTCGACATGCCTGCGTTGTCGTTTTCCGCCGGGCACTCTTTGGGCCGGCGCAGCACGCAGAAACACCTAGATTGAAGATAAGCGCCTTTTGCCATTGACCGCGACGAACATAGAAGATGCACAAACTTCTTGCAATCCCGGCCGAATGGAAGGAGATATCTGCTTAAAACTTTCTGTGCAAGTGTAGACAGTGGCACCCGACATGCCTGCGTTGTCGTTTTCCGCCGGGCACTCTTTGGGCCGGAGCAGCACGCAGAAACACCTAGATTGAAGATAAGCGCCTTTTGCCATTGACCGCGACGAACATAGAAGATGCACAAACTTCTTGCAATTCCGGCCGAACGAAAGAAGATATCTGCTCAAAACATTCTGTGCAGGTGCAGACAGTGGCACCCGACATGCCTGCGTTGTCGTTTTCAGCCGGGCACTCTTTGGGCCGGAGCAGCACGCAGAAACACCTAGATTGAAGATAAGCGTCTTTTTGTCATTGACCGTGACCAACATTGAAGATGCACAAACTTCTTTCAATTCCGGCCGAACGGAAGGAGATATCTGCTCACAATTTTCTGTGCAGGTGTAGACATGGGCACCCGACATGCCTGCGTTGTCGTTTTCCGCCGGGCACTCTTTGGGCCGGCGCAGCACGCAGAAACACCTAGATTGAAGATAAGCGCCTTTTGCCATTGACCGCGACGAACATAGAAGATGCACAAACATCTTGCAATTCCGGCCGAATGGAAGGAGATATCTGCTCAAAACTTTCTGAGCTGGTGCAGACAGTGGCACCCGACATGCCTTCGTTGTCGTTTTCAGCCGGGCACTCTTTGGGCCGGCGCAGCACGCAGAAACACCTAGATTGCAGATAAGGGCTTTTTGACATTGACCGTGACCAATATTGAAGATGCACAAACGTCTTGCAATTCCGGCCGAATGAAAGAAGATATCTGCTCAAAACTTTCTGTGCAGGTGCAGACAGCGGCACCCGACATGCCTGCGTTGTCGTTTTCAGCCGGGCACTCTTTGGGCCGGAGCAGCACGCAGAAACACCTAGATTGAAGATAAGCGCCTTTTTGTCATTGACCGCGACCAACATTGAAGATGCACAAACTTATTTTAATTCCGGCCGAACGGAAGGAGATATCTGCTCACAACTTTCTGTGCAGGTGCAGACAGTGGCACCCGACATGCCTGCGTTGTCGTTTTCCACCGGGCACTCTTTGGGCCGGCGCAGCACGCAGAAACACCTAGATTGAAGATAAGCGCCTTTTGCCATTGACCGCGACGAACATAGAAGATGCACAAACTTCTTGCAATCCCGGCCGAATGGAAGGAGATATCTGCTCAAAACTTTCTGTGCAAGTGTAGACAGTGGCACCCGACATGCCTGCGTTGTCGTTTTCCGCCGGGCACTCTTTGGGCCGGCGCAGCACGCAGAAACACCTAGATTGAAGATAAGCGCCTTTTGCCATTGACCGCGACGAACATAGAAGATGCACAAACTTCTTGCAATTCCAGCCGAATGGAAGGAGATATCTGCTCAAAACTTTCTGAGCTGGTGCAGACAGTGGCACCCGACATGCCTGCGTTGTCGTTATCAGCCGGGAACTCTTTGGGCCGGCGCAGCTCGCAGAAACACCTAGATTGCAGATAAGGGCTTTTTGATATTGACCGTGACCAATTTGGAAGATGCACAAACGTCTTGCAATTCCGGCCGAATGGAAGGAGATATCTGCTCACAATTTTCTGTGCAGGTGTAGACAGTGGCACCCGACATGCCTGCGTTGTCGTTTTCCGCCTGGCACTCTTTGGGCCGGCGCAGCACGCAGAAACACCTAGATTGAAGATAAGCGCCTTTTGCCATTGACCGCGACGAACATAGAAGATGCACAAACATCTTGCAATTCCGGCCGAATGGAAGGAGATATCTGCTCAAAACTTTCTGAGCTGGTGCAGACAGTGGCACCCGACATGCCTGCGTTGTCGTTTTCAGCCGGGCACTCTTTGGGCCGGCGCAGCACGCAGAAACACCTAGATTGAAGATAAGCGCCTTTTGCCATTGACCGCGACGAACATAGAAGATGCACAAACTTCTTGCAATAACGGCCGAATAGAAGGAGATATCTGCTCAAAACTTTCTGTGCAAGTGTAGACAGTGGCACCCGACATGCCTGCGTTGTCGTTTTCCGCCGGGCACTCTTTGGGCCGGAGCAGCACGCAGAAACACCTAGATTGAAGATAAGCGCCTTTTGCCATTGACCGCGACGAACATAGAAGATGCACAAACTTCTTGCAATTCCAGCCGAATGGAAGGAGATATCTGCTCAAAACTTTCTGAGCTGGTGCAGACAGTGGCACCCGACATGCCTGCGTTGTCGTTTTCAGCCGGGAACTCTTTGGGCCGGCGCAGCACGCAGAAACACCTAGATTGCAGATAAGGGCTTTTTGACATTGACCGTGACCAATATTGAAGATGCACAAACGTCTTGCAATTCCGGCCGAATGAAAGAAGATATCTGCTCAAAACTTTCTGTGCAGGTGCAGACAGTGGCACCCGACATGCCTGCGTTGTCGTTTTCAGCCGGGCACTCTTTGGGCCGGAGCAGCACGCAGAAACACCTAGATTGAAGATAAGCGCCTTTTGCCATTGACCGCGACGAACATAGAAGATGCACAAACTTCTTGCAATCCCGGCCGAATGGAAGGAGATATCTGCTCAAAACTTCCTGTGCAAGTGTAGACAGTGGCACCCGACATGCCTGCGTTGTCGTTTTCCGCCGGGCACTCTTTGGGCTGGAGCAGCACGCAGAAACACCTAGATTGAAGATAAGCGCCTTTTGCCATTGACCGCGACGAACATAGAAGATGCACAAACTTCTTGCAATCCCGGCCGAATGGAAGGAGATATCTGCTCAAAACTTTCTGTGCAAGTGTAGACAGTGGCACCCGACATGCCTGCGTTGTCGTTTTCCGCCGGGCACTCTTTGGGCCGGAGCAGCACGCAGAAACACCTAGATTGAAGATAAGCGCCTTTTGCCATTGACCGCGACGAACATAGAAGATGCACAAACTTCTTGCAATTCCGGCCGAATGGAAGGAGATATCTGCTCAAAACTTTCTGAGCTGGTGCAGACAGTGGCACCCGACATGCCTGCGTTGTCGTTTTCAGCCGGGCACTCTTTGGGCCGGCGCAGCACGCAGAAACACCTAGATTGCAGATAAGGGCTTTTTGACATTGACCGTGACCAATATTGAAGATGCACAAACGTCTTGCAATTCCGGCCGAACGGAAGGAGATATCTGCTCACAATTTTCTGTGCAGGTGTAGACAGTGGCACCCGACATGCCTGCGTTGTCGTTTTCAGCCGGGCACTCTTTGGGCCGGAGCAGCACGCTGAAACACCTAGATTGAAGATAAGCGCCTTTTTGTCATTGACCGCGACCAACATTGAAGATGCACAAACTTATTTCAATTCCGGCCGAACGGAAGGAGATATCTGCTCACAACTTTCTGTGCAGGTGCAGACAGTGGCACCCGACATGCCTGCGTTGTCGTTTTCCGCCGGGCACTCTTTGGGCCGGCGCAGCACGCAGAAACACCTAGATTGAAGATAAGCGCCTTTTGCCATTGACCGCGACGAACATAGAAGATGCACAAACTTCTTGCAATTCCGGCCGAATAGAAGGAGATATCTGCTCAAAACTTTCTGTGCAGGTGTAGACAGTGGCACTCGACATGCCTGCGTTGTCGTTTTCCGCCGGGCACTCTTTGGGCCGGAGCAGCACGCAGAAACACCTAGATTGAAGATAAGCGCCTTTTGCCATTGACCGCGACGAACATAGAAGTTGCACAAACTTCGTGCAATCCCGGCCGAATGGAAGGAGATATCTGCTCAAAACTTTCTGTGCAAGTGTAGACAGTGGCACCCGACATGCCTGCGTTGTCGTTTTCCGCCGGGCACTCTTTGGGCCGGAGCAGCACGCAGAAACACCTAGATTGAAGATAAGCGCCTTTTGCCATTGACCGCGACGAACATAGAAGATGCACAAACTTCTTGCAATTCCGGCCGAATGGAAGGAGATATCTGCTCAAAACTTTCTGAGCTGGTGCAGACAGTGGCACCCGACATGCCTTCGTTGTCGTTTTCAGCCGGGCACTCTTTGGGCCGGAGCAGCACGCAGAAACACCTAGATTGAAGATAAGCGCCTTTTTGTCATTGACCGCGACCAACATTGAAGATGCACAAACTTCTTTCAATTCCGGCCGAACGGAAGGAGATATCTGCTCACAACTTTCTGTGCAGGTGCAGACAGTGGCAACCGACATGCCTGCGTTGTCGTTTTCCGCCGGGCACTCTTTGGGCCGGCGCAGCACGCAGAAACACCTAGATTGAAGATAAGCGCCTTTTGCCATTGACCGCGACGAACATAGAAGATGCACAAACATCTTGCAATTCCGGCCGAATGGAAGGAGATATCTGCTCAAAACTTTCTGAGCTGGTGCAGACAGTGGAACTCGACATGCCTGCTTTGTCGTTTTCCGCCGGGCACTCTTTGGGCCGGAGCAGCACGCAGAAACACCTAGATTGAAGATAAGCGCCTTTTGCCATTGACCGCGACGAACATAGAAGATGCACAAACTTCTTGCAATTCCGGCCGAATGGAAGGAGATATCTGCTCAAAACTTTCTGTGCAGGTGCAGACATTGGCACCCGACATGCCTCCGTTGTCGTTTTCCGCCGGGCACTCTTTGGGCCGGCGCAGCACGCAGAAACACCTAGATTGAAGATAAGCGCCTTTTGCCTTTGACCGCGACGAACATAGAAGATGCACAAACATCTTGCAATTCCGGCCGAATGGAAGGAGATATCTGCTCAAAACTTTCTGAGCTGGTGCAGACAGTGGCACCCGACATGCCTGCGTTGTCGTTTTCAGCCGGGCACTCTTTGGGCCGGCGCAGCACGCAGAAACACCTAGATTGCAGATAAGGGGTTTTTGACATTGACCGTGACCAATATTGAAGATGCACAAACGTCTTGCAATTCCGGCCGAATGAAAGAAGATATCTGCTCAAAACTTTCTGTGCAGCACGCAGAAACACCTAGATTGCAGATAAGGGCTTTTTGACATTGAGAGTGACCAATATTGAAGATGCACAAACGTCTTGAAATTCCGGCCGAACGAAAGAAGATATCTGCTCAAAACATTCTGTGCAGGTGCAGACAGTGGCACCCGACATGCCTGCATTGTCGTTTTCAGCCGGGCACTCTTTGGGCCGGAGCAGCACGCAGAAACACCTAGATTGAAGATAAGCGCCTTTTTGTCATTGACCGCGACCAACATTGAAGATGCACAAACTTCTTTCAATTCCGGCCGAAAGGAAGGAGATATCTGCTCACAACTTTCTGTGCAGGTGCAGACAGTGGCACCCGACATGCCTGCGTTGTCGTTTTCCGCCGGGCACTCTTTGGGCCGGCGCAGCACGCAGAAACACCTGGATTGAAGATAAGCGCCTTTTGCCATTGACCGCGACGAACATAGAAGATGCACAAACTTCTTGCAATTCCGGCGGAATAGAAGGAGATATCTGCTCAAAACTTTCTGTGCAGGTGTAGACAGTGGCACTCGACATGCCTGCGTTGTCGTTTTCCGCCGGGCACTCTTTGGGCCGGCGCAGCACGCAGAAACACCTAGATTGAAGATAAGCGCCTTTTGCCATTGACCGCGACGAACATAGAAGATGCACAAACTTCTTGCAATCCCGGCCGAATGGAAGGAGATATCTGCTTAAAACTTTCTGTGCAAGTGTAGACAGTGGCACCCGACATGCCTGCGTTGTCGTTTTCCGCCGGGCACTCTTTGGGCCGGAGCAGCACGCAGAAACACCTAGATTGAAGATAAGCGCCTTTTGCCATTGACCGCGACGAACATAGAAGATGCACAAACTTCTTGCAATTCCGGCCGAACGAAAGAAGATATCTGCTCAAAACATTCTGTGCAGGTGCAGACAGTGGCACCCGACATGCCTGCGTTGTCGTTTTCAGCCGGGCACTCTTTGGGCCGGAGCAGCACGCAGAAACACCTAGATTGAAGATAAGCGTCTTTTTGTCATTGACCGTGACCAACATTGAAGATGCACAAACTTCTTTCAATTCCGGCCGAACGGAAGGAGATATCTGCTCACAATTTTCTGTGCAGGTGTAGACATGGGCACCCGACATGCCTGCGTTGTCGTTTTCCGCCGGGCACTCTTTGGGCCGGAGCAGCACGCAGAAACACCTAGATTGAAGATAAGCGCCTTTTGCCATTGACCGCGACGAACATAGAAGATGCACAAACTTCTTGCAATCCCGGCCGAATGGAAGGAGATATCTGCTCAAAACTTTCTGTGCAAGTGTAGACAGTGGCACCCGACATGCCTGCGTTGTCGTTTTCCGCCGGGCACTCTTTGGGCTGGAGCAGCACGCAGAAACACCTAGATTGAAGATAAGCGCCTTTTGCCATTGACCGCGACGAACATAGAAGATGCACAAACTTCTTGCAATCCCGGCCGAATGGAAGGAGATATCTGCTCAAAACTTTCTGTGCAAGTGTAGACAGTGGCACCCGACATGCCTGCGTTGTCGTTTTCCGCCGGGCACTCTTTGGGCCGGAGCAGCACGCAGAAACACCTAGATTGAAGATAAGCGCCTTTTGCCATTGACCGCGACGAACATAGAAGATGCACAAACTTCTTGCAATTCCGGCCGAATGGAAGGAGATATCTGCTCAAAACTTTCTGAGCTGGTGCAGACAGTGGCACCCGACATGCCTTCGTTGTCGTTTTCAGCCGGGCACTCTTTGGGCCGGAGCAGCACGCAGAAACACCTAGATTGAAGATAAGCGCCTTTTTGTCATTGACCGCGACCAACATTGAAGATGCACAAACTTCTTTCAATTCCGGCCGAACGGAAGGAGATATCTGCTCACAACTTTCTGTGCAGGTGCAGACAGTGGCAACCGACATGCCTGCGTTGTCGTTTTCCGCCGGGCACTCTTTGGGCCGGCGCAGCACGCAGAAACACCTAGATTGAAGATAAGCGCCTTTTGCCATTGACCGCGACGAACATAGAAGATGCACAAACATCTTGCAATTCCGGCCGAATGGAAGGAGATATCTGCTCAAAACTTTCTGAGCTGGTGCAGACAGTGGAACTCGACATGCCTGCTTTGTCGTTTTCCGCCGGGCACTCTTTGGGCCGGAGCAGCACGCAGAAACACCTAGATTGAAGATAAGCGCCTTTTGCCATTGACCGCGACGAACATAGAAGATGCACAAACTTCTTGCAATTCCGGCCGAATGGAAGGAGATATCTGCTCAAAACTTTCTGAGCTGGTGCAGACAGTGGCACCCGACATGCCTGCGTTGTCGTTTTCAGCCGGGCACTCTTTGGGCCGGCGCAGCACGCAGAAACACCTAGATTGCAGATAAGGGCTTTTTGACATTGACCGTGACCAATATTGAAGATGCACAAACGTCTTGCAATTCCGGCCGAACGGAAGGAGATATCTGCTCACAATTTTCTGTGCAGGTGTAGACAGTGGCACCCGACATGCCTGCGTTGTCGTTTTCAGCCGGGCACTCTTTGGGCCGGAGCAGCACGCTGAAACACCTAGATTGAAGATAAGCGCCTTTTTGTCATTGACCGCGACCAACATTGAAGATGCACAAACTTATTTCAATTCCGGCCGAACGGAAGGAGATATCTGCTCACAACTTTCTGTGCAGGTGCAGACAGTGGCACCCGACATGCCTGCGTTGTCGTTTTCCGCCGGGCACTCTTTGGGCCGGCGCAGCACGCAGAAACACCTAGATTGAAGATAAGCGCCTTTTGCCATTGACCGCGACGAACATAGAAGATGCACAAACTTCTTGCAATTCCGGCCGAATAGAAGGAGATATCTGCTCAAAACTTTCTGTGCAGGTGTAGACAGTGGCACTCGACATGACTGCGTTGTCGTTTTCCGCCGGGCACTCTTTGGGCCGGAGCAGCACGCAGAAACACCTAGATTGAAGATAAGCGCCTTTTGCCATTGACCGCGACGAACATAGAAGTTGCACAAACTTCTTGCAATCCCGGCCGAATGGAAGGAGATATCTGCTCAAAACTTTCTGTGCAAGTGTAGACAGTGGCACCCGACATGCCTGCGTTGTCGTTTTCCGCCGGGCACTCTTTGGGCCGGAGCAGCACGCAGAAACACCTAGATTGAAGATAAGCGCCTTTTGCCATTGACCGCGACGAACATAGAAGATGCACAAACTTCTTGCAATTCCGGCCGAATGGAAGGAGATATCTGCTCAAAACTTTCTGAGCTGGTGCAGACAGTGGCACCCGACATGCCTGCGTTGTCGTTTTCAGCCGGGCACTCTTTGGGACGGCGCAGCACGCAGAAACACCTAGATTGCAGATAAGGGCTTTTTGACATTGAACGTGACCAACATTGAAGATGCACAAACGTCTGGCAATTCCGGCCGAACGGAAGGAGATATCTGCTCACAGTTTTCTGTGCAGGTGTAGACAGTGGCACCCGACATGCCTGCGTTGTCGTTTTCCGCCGGGCACTCTTTGGGCCGGCGCAGCACGCAGAAACACCTAGATTGAAGATAAGCGCCTTTTGCCATTGACCGCGACGAACATAGAAGATGCACAAACTTCTTGCAATTCCGGCCGAATGGAAGGAGATATCTGCTCAAAACTTTCTGAGCTGGTGCAGACAGTGGCACCCGACATGACTGCGTTGTCGTTTTCAGCCGGGCACTCTTTGGGCCGGCGCAGCACGCAGAAACACCTAGATTGCAGATAAGGGCTTTTTGACATTGAGAGTGACCAATATTGAAGATGCACAAACGTCTTGAAATTCCGGCCGAACGAAAGAAGATATCTGCTCAAAACATTCTGTGCAGGTGCAGACAGTGGCACCCGACATGCCTGCATTGTCGTTTTCAGCCGGGCACTCTTTGGGCCGGCGCAGCACGCAGAAACACCTAGATTGAAGATAAGCGCCTTTTGCCATTGACCGCGACGAACATAGAAGATGCACAAACTTCTTGCAATTCCGGCCGAATAGAAGGAGATATCTGCTCAAAACTTTCTGTGCAGGTGTAGACAGTGGCACTCGACATGCCTGCGTTGTCGTTTTCCGCCGGGCACTCTTTGGGCCGGAGCAGCACGCAGAAACACCTAGATTGAAGATAAGCGCCTTTTGCCATTGACCGCGACGAACATAGAAGTTGCACAAACTTCGTGCAATCCCGGCCGAATGGAAGGAGATATCTGCTCAAAACTTTCTGTGCAAGTGTAGACAGTGGCACCCGACATGCCTGCGTTGTCGTTTTCCGCCGGGCACTCTTTGGGCCGGAGCAGCACGCAGAAACACCTAGATTGAAGATAAGCGCCTTTTGCCATTGACCGCGACGAACATAGAAGATGCACAAACTTCTTGCAATTCCGGCCGAATGGAAGGAGATATCTGCTCAAAACTTTCTGAGCTGGTGCAGACAGTGGCACCCGACATGCCTTCGTTGTCGTTTTCAGCCGGGCACTCTTTGGGCCGGAGCAGCACGCAGAAACACCTAGATTGAAGATAAGCGCCTTTTTGTCATTGACCGCGACCAACATTGAAGATGCACAAACTTCTTTCAATTCCGGCCGAACGGAAGGAGATATCTGCTCACAACTTTCTGTGCAGGTGCAGACAGTGGCAACCGACATGCCTGCGTTGTCGTTTTCCGCCGGGCACTCTTTGGGCCGGCGCAGCACGCAGAAACACCTAGATTGAAGATAAGCGCCTTTTGCCATTGACCGCGACGAACATAGAAGATGCACAAACATCTTGCAATTCCGGCCGAATGGAAGGAGATATCTGCTCAAAACTTTCTGAGCTGGTGCAGACAGTGGAACTCGACATGCCTGCTTTGTCGTTTTCCGCCGGGCACTCTTTGGGCCGGAGCAGCACGCAGAAACACCTAGATTGAAGATAAGCGCCTTTTGCCATTGACCGCGACGAACATAGAAGATGCACAAACTTCTTGCAATTCCGGCCGAATGGAAGGAGATATCTGCTCAAAACTTTCTGTGCAGGTGCAGACATTGGCACCCGACATGCCTCCGTTGTCGTTTTCCGCCGGGCACTCTTTGGGCCGGCGCAGCACGCAGAAACACCTAGATTGAAGATAAGCGCCTTTTGCCTTTGACCGCGACGAACATAGAAGATGCACAAACTTCTTGCAATTCCGGCCGAATGGAAGGAGATATCTGCTCAAAACTTTCTGTGCAGGTGTAGACAGTGGCACCCGACATGCCTGCGTTGTCGTTTTCCGCCGAGCACTCTTTGGGCCGGAGCAGCACGCAGAAACACCTAGATTGAAGATAAGCGCCTTTTGCCATTGACCGCGACGAACATAGAAGATGCACAAACATCTTGCAATTCCGGCCGAATGGAAGGAGATATCTGCTCAAAACTTTCTGAGCTGGTGCAGACAGTGGCACCCGACATGCCTGCGTTGTCGTTTTCAGCCGGGCACTCTTTGGGCCGGCGCAGCACGCAGAAACACCTAGATTGCAGATAAGGGGTTTTTGACATTGACCGTGACCAATATTGAAGATGCACAAACGTCTTGCAATTCCGGCCGAATGAAAGAAGATATCTGCTCAAAACTTTCTGTGCAGCACGCAGAAACACCTAGATTGCAGATAAGGGCTTTTTGACATTGAGAGTGACCAATATTGAAGATGCACAAACGTCTTGAAATTCCGGCCGAACGAAAGAAGATATCTGCTCAAAACATTCTGTGCAGGTGCAGACAGTGGCACCCGACATGCCTGCATTGTCGTTTTCAGCCGGGCACTCTTTGGGCCGGAGCAGCACGCAGAAACACCTAGATTGAAGATAAGCGCCTTTTTGTCATTGACCGCGACCAACATTGAAGATGCACAAACTTCTTTCAATTCCGGCCGAAAGGAAGGAGATATCTGCTCACAACTTTCTGTGCAGGTGCAGACAGTGGCACCCGACATGCCTGCGTTGTCGTTTTCCGCCGGGCACTCTTTGGGCCGGCGCAGCACGCAGAAACACCTGGATTGAAGATAAGCGCCTTTTGCCATTGACCGCGACGAACATAGAAGATGCACAAACTTCTTGCAATTCCGGCGGAATAGAAGGAGATATCTGCTCAAAACTTTCTGTGCAGGTGTAGACAGTGGCACTCGACATGCCTGCGTTGTCGTTTTCCGCCGGGCACTCTTTGGGCCGGCGCAGCACGCAGAAACACCTAGATTGAAGATAAGCGCCTTTTGCCATTGACCGCGACGAACATAGAAGATGCACAAACTTCTTGCAATCCCGGCCGAATGGAAGGAGATATCTGCTTAAAACTTTCTGTGCAAGTGTAGACAGTGGCACCCGACATGCCTGCGTTGTCGTTTTCCGCCGGGCACTCTTTGGGCCGGAGCAGCACGCAGAAACACCTAGATTGAAGATAAGCGCCTTTTGCCATTGACCGCGACGAACATAGAAGATGCACAAACTTCTTGCAATTCCGGCCGAACGAAAGAAGATATCTGCTCAAAACATTCTGTGCAGGTGCAGACAGTGGCACCCGACATGCCTGCGTTGTCGTTTTCAGCCGGGCACTCTTTGGGCCGGAGCAGCACGCAGAAACACCTAGATTGAAGATAAGCGTCTTTTTGTCATTGACCGTGACCAACATTGAAGATGCACAAACTTCTTTCAATTCCGGCCGAACGGAAGGACATATCTGCTCACAATTTTCTGTGCAGGTGTAGACATGGGCACCCGACATGCCTGCGTTGTCGTTTTCCGCCGGGCACTCTTTGGGCCGGAGCAGCACGCAGAAACACCTAGATTGAAGATAAGCGCCTTTTGCCATTGACCGCGACGAACATAGAAGATGCACAAACTTCTTGCAATCCCGGCCGAATGGAAGGAGATATCTGCTCAAAACTTTCTGTGCAAGTGTAGACAGTGGCACCCGACATGCCTGCGTTGTCGTTTTCCGCCGGGCACTCTTTGGGCTGGAGCAGCACGCAGAAACACCTAGATTGAAGATAAGCGCCTTTTGCCATTGACCGCGACGAACATAGAAGATGCACAAACTTCTTGCAATCCCGGCCGAATGGAAGGAGATATCTGCTCAAAACTTTCTGTGCAAGTGTAGACAGTGGCACCCGACATGCCTGCGTTGTCGTTTTCCGCCGGGCACTCTTTGGGCCGGAGCAGCACGCAGAAACACCTAGATTGAAGATAAGCGCCTTTTGCCATTGACCGCGACGAACATAGAAGATGCACAAACTTCTTGCAATTCCGGCCGAATGGAAGGAGATATCTGCTCAAAACTTTCTGAGCTGGTGCAGACAGTGGCACCCGACATGACTGCGTTGTCGTTTTCAGCCGGGCACTCTTTGGGCCGGCGCAGCACGCAGAAACACCTAGATTGCAGATAAGGGCTTTTTGACATTGACCGTGACCAATATTGAAGATGCACAAACGTCTTGCAATTCCGGCCGAACGGAAGGAGATATCTGCTCACAATTTTCTGTGCAGGTGTAGACAGTGGCACCCGACATGCCTGCGTTGTCGTTTTCAGCCGGGCACTCTTTGGGCCGGAGCAGCACGCTGAAACACCTAGATTGAAGATAAGCGCCTTTTTGTCATTGACCGCGACCAACATTGAAGATGCACAAACTTATTTCAATTCCGGCCGAACGGAAGGAGATATCTGCTCACAACTTTCTGTGCAGGTGCAGACAGTGGCACCCGACATGCCTGCGTTGTCGTTTTCCGCCGGGCACTCTTTGGGCCGGCGCAGCACGCAGAAACACCTAGATTGAAGATAAGCGCCTTTTGCCATTGACCGCGACGAACATAGAAGATGCACAAACTTCTTGCAATTCCGGCCGAATAGAAGGAGATATCTGCTCAAAACTTTCTGTGCAGGTGTAGACAGTGGCACTCGACATGACTGCGTTGTCGTTTTCCGCCGGGCACTCTTTGGGCCGGAGCAGCACGCAGAAACACCTAGATTGAAGATAAGCGCCTTTTGCCATTGACCGCGACGAACATAGAAGTTGCACAAACTTCTTGCAATCCCGGCCGAATGGAAGGAGATATCTGCTCAAAACTTTCTGTGCAAGTGTAGACAGTGGCACCCGACATGCCTGCGTTGTCGTTTTCCGCCGGGCACTCTTTGGGCCGGAGCAGCACGCAGAAACACCTAGATTGAAGATAAGCGCCTTTTGCCATTGACCGCGACGAACATAGAAGATGCACAAACTTCTTGCAATTCCGGCCGAATGGAAGGAGATATCTGCTCAAAACTTTCTGAGCTGGTGCAGACAGTGGCACCCGACATGCCTGCGTTGTCGTTTTCAGCCGGGCACTCTTTGGGACGGCGCAGCACGCAGAAACACCTAGATTGCAGATAAGGGCTTTTTGACATTGAACGTGACCAACATTGAAGATGCACAAACGTCTGGCAATTCCGGCCGAACGGAAGGAGATATCTGCTCACAGTTTTCTGTGCAGGTGTAGACAGTGGCACCCGACATGCCTGCGTTGTCGTTTTCCGCCGGGCACTCTTTGGGCCGGCGCAGCACGCAGAAACACCTAGATTGAAGATAAGCGCCTTTTGCCATTGACCGCGACGAACATAGAAGATGCACAAACTTCTTGCAATTCCGGCCGAATGGAAGGAGATATCTGCTCAAAACTTTCTGAGCTGGTGCAGACAGTGGCACCCGACATGACTGCGTTGTCGTTTTCAGCCGGGCACTCTTTGGGCCGGCGCAGCACGCAGAAACACCTAGATTGCAGATAAGGGCTTTTTGACATTGAGAGTGACCAATATTGAAGATGCACAAACGTCTTGAAATTCCGGCCGAACGAAAGAAGATATCTGCTCAAAACATTCTGTGCAGGTGCAGACAGTGGCACCCGACATGCCTGCATTGTCGTTTTCAGCCGGGCACTCTTTGGGCCGGAGCAGCACGCAGAAACACCTAGATTGAAGATAAGCGCCTTTTGCCATTGACCGCGACGAACATAGAAGATGCACAAACTTCTTGCAATCCCGGCCGAATGGAAGGAGATATCTGCTCAAAACTTTCTGTGCAAGTGTAGACAGTGGCACCCGACATGCCTGCGTTGTCGTTTTCCGCCGGGCACTCTTTTGGCCGGCGCAGCACGCAGAAACACCTAGATTGAAGATAAGCGCCTTTTGCCATTGACCGCGACGAACATAGAAGATGCACAAACTTCTTGCAATTCCAGCCGAATGGAAGGAGATATCTGCTCAAAACTTTCTGAGCTGGTGCAGACAGTGGCACCCGACATGCCTGCGTTGTCGTTTTCAGCCGGGAACTCTTTGGGCCGGCGCAGCACGCAGAAACACCTAGATTGCAGATAAGGGCTTTTTGACATTGACCGTGACCAATTTGGAAGATGCACAAACGTCTTGCAATTCCGGCCGAATGGAAGGAGATATCTGCTCACAATTTTCTGTGCAGGTGTAGACAGTGGCACCCGACATGCCTGCGTTGTCGTTTTCCGCCGGGCACTCTTTGGGCCGGCGCAGCACGCAGAAACACCTAGATTGAAGATAAGCGCCTTTTGCCATTGACCGCGACGAACATAGAAGATGCACAAACATCTTGCAATTCCGGCCGAATGGAAGGAGATATCTGCTCAAAACTTTCTGAGCTGGTGCAGACAGTGGCACCCGACATGCCTGCGTTGTCGTTTTCAGCCGGGCACTCTTTGGGCCGGCGCAGCACGCAGAAACACCTAGATTGAAGATAAGCGCCTTTTGCCATTGACCGCGACGAACATAGAAGATGCACAAACTTCTTGCAATAACGGCCGAATAGAAGGAGATATCTGCTCAAAACTTTCTGTGCAAGTGTAGACAGTGGCACCCGACATGCCTGCGTTGTCGTTTTCCGCCGGGCACTCTTTGGGCCGGAGCAGCACGCAGAAACACCTAGATTAAAGATAAGCGCCTTTTGCCATTGACCGCGACGAACATAGAAGATGCACAAACTTCTTGCAATTCCAGCCGAATGGAAGGAGATATCTGCTCAAAACTTTTTGAGCTGGTGCAGACAGTGGCACCCGACATGCCTGCGTTGTCGTTTTCAGCCGGGAACTCTTTGGGCCGGCGCAGCACGCAGAAACACCTAGATTGCAGATAAGGGCTTTTTGACATTGACCGTGACCAATTTGGAAGATGCACAAACGTCTTGCAATTCCGGCCGAATGGAAGGAGATATCTGCTCACAATTTTCTGTGCAGGTGTAGACAGTGGCACCCGACATGCCTGCGTTGTCGTTTTCCGCCGGGCACTCTTTGGGCCGGCGCAGCACGCAGAAACACCTAGATTGAAGATAAGCGCCTTTTGCCATTGACCGCGACGAACATAGAAGATGCACAAACATCTTGCAATTCCGGCCGAATGGAAGGAGATATCTGCTCAAAACTTTCTGAGCTGGTGCAGACAGTGGCACCCGACATGCCTGCGTTGTCGTTTTCAGCCGGGCACTCTTTGGGCCGGCGCAGCACGCAGAAACACCTAGATTGAAGATAAGCGCCTTTTGCCATTGACCGCGACGAACATAGAAGATGCACAAACTTCTTGCAATAACGGCCGAATAGAAGGAGATATCTGCTCAAAACTTTCTGTGCAAGTGTAGACAGTGGCACCCGACATGCCTGCGTTGTCGTTTTCCGCCGGGCACTCTTTGGGCCGGAGCAGCACGCAGAAACACCTAGATTGAAGATAAGCGCCTTTTGCCATTGACCGCGACGAACATAGAAGATGCACAAACTTCTTGCAATTCCAGCCGAATGGAAGGAGATATCTGCTCAAAACTTTCTGAGCTGGTGCAGACAGTGGCACCCGACATGCCTGCGTTGTCGTTTTCAGCCGGGAACTCTTTGGGCCGGCGCAGCACGCAGAAACACCTAGATTGCAGATAAGGGCTTTTTGACATTGACCGTGACCAATTTGGAAGATGCACAAACGTCTTGCAATTCCGGCCGAATGGAAGGAGATATCTGCTCACAATTTTCTGTGCAGGTGTAGACAGTGGCACCCGACATGCCTGCGTTGTCGTTTTCCGCCGGGCACTCTTTGGGCCGGCGCAGCACGCAGAAACACCTAGATTGAAGATAAGCGCCTTTTGCCATTGACCGCGACGAACATAGAAGATGCACAAACATCTTGCAATTCCGGCCGAATGGAAGGAGATATCTGCTCAAAACTTTCTGAGCTGGTGCAGACAGTGGCACCCGACATGCCTGCGTTGTCGTTTTCAGCCGGGCACTCTTTGGGCCGGCGCAGCACGCAGAAACACCTAGATTGAAGATAAGCGCCTTTTGCCATTGACCGCGACGAACATAGAAGATGCACAAACTTCTTGCAATAACGGCCGAATAGAAGGAGATATCTGCTCAAAACTTTCTGTGCAAGTGTAGACAGTGGCACCCGACATGCCTGCGTTGTCGTTTTCCGCCGGGCACTCTTTGGGCCGGAGCAGCACGCAGAAACACCTAGATTGAAGATAAGCGCCTTTTGCCATTGACCGCGACGAACATAGAAGATGCACAAACTTCTTGCAATTCCAGCCGAATGGAAGGAGATATCTGCTCAAAACTTTCTGAGCTGGTGCAGACAGTGGCACCCGACATGCCTGCGTTGTCGTTTTCAGCCGGGAACTCTTTGGGCCGGCGCAGCACGCAGAAACACCTAGATTGCAGATAAGGGCTTTTTGACATTGACCGTGACCAATATGGAAGATGCACAAACGTCTTGCAATTCCGGCCGAATGGAAGGAGATATCTGCTCACAACTTTCTGTGCAGGTGCAGACAGTGGCACCCGACATGCCTGCGTTGTCGTTTTCCGCCGGGCACTCTTTGGGCCGGCGCAGCACGCAGAAACACCTAGATTGAAGATAAGCGCCTTTTGCCATTGACCGCGACGAACATAGAAGATGCACAAACTTCTTGCAATTCCGGCCGAATAGAAGGAGATATCTGCTCAAAACTTTCTGTGCAGGTGTAGACAGTGGCACTCGACATGCCTGCGTTGTCGTTTTCCGCCGGGCACTCTTTGGGCCGGAGCAGCACGCAGAAACACCTAGATTGAAGATAAGCGCCTTTTGCCATTGACCGCGACGAACATAGAAGTTGCACAAACTTCTTGCAATCCCGGCCGAATGGAAGGAGATATCTGCTCAAAACTTTCTGTGCAAGTGTAGACAGTGGCACCCGACATGCCTGCGTTGTCGTTTTCCGCCGGGCACTCTTTGGGCCGGAGCAGCACGCAGAAACACCTAGATTGAAGATAAGCGCCTTTTGCCATTGACCGCGACGAACATAGAAGATGCACAAACTTCTTGCAATTCCAGCCGAATGGAAGGAGATATCTGCTCAAAACTTTCTGAGCTGGTGCAGACAGTGGCACCCGACATGCCTGCGTTGTCGTTTTCAGCCGGGAACTCTTTGGGCCGGCGCAGCACGCAGAAACACCTAGATTGCAGATAAGGGCTTTTTGACATTGACCGTGACCAATATGGAAGATGCACAAACGTCTTGCAATTCCGGCCGAATGGAAGGAGATATCTGCTCACAACTTTCTGTGCAGGTGCAGACAGTGGCACCCGACATGCCTGCGTTGTCGTTTTCCGCCGGGCACTCTTTGGGCCGAAGCAGCACGCAGAAACACCTAGATTGAAGATAAGCGCCTTTTGCCATTGACCGCGACGAACATAGAAGATGCACAAACTTCTTGCAATTCCGGCCGAATGGAAGGAGATATCTGCTCAAAACTTTCTGAGCTGGTGCAGACAGTGGCACCCGACATGCCTGCGTTGTCGTTTTCAGCCGGGCACTCTTTGGGCCGGCGCAGCACGCAGAAACACCTAGATTCCAGATAAGGGCTTTTTGACATTGACCGTGACCAATATTGAAGATGCACAAACGTCTTGCAATTCCGGCTGAATGGAAGGAGATATCTGCTCACAACTTTCTGAGCAGGTGCAGACAGTGGCACCCGACATGCCTGCGTTGTCGTTTTCTGCCGGGCACTCTTTGGGCCGGCGCAGCACGCAGAAACACCTAGATTGAAGATAAGCGCCTTTTGCCATTGACCGCGACGAACATAGAAGATGCACAAACTTCTTGCAATTCCGGCGGAATAGAAGGAGATATCTGCTCAAAACTTTCTGTGCAGGTGTAGACAGTGGAACTCGACATGCCTGCTTTGTCGTTTTCCGCCGGGCACTCTTTGGGCCGGAGCAGCACGCAGAAACACCTAGATTGAAGATAAGCGCCTTTTGCCATTGACCGCGACGAACATAGAAGATGCACAAACTTCTTGCAATTCCGGCCGAATGGAAGGAGATATCTGCTCAAAACTTTCTGTGCAGGTGCAGACATTGGCACCCGACATGCCTCCGTTGTCGTTTTCCGCCGGGCACTCTTTGGGCCGGCGCAGCACGCAGAAACACCTAGATTGAAGATAAGCGCCTTTTGCCATTGACCGCGACGAACATAGAAGATGCACAAACTTCTTGCAATTCCGGCCGAATGGAAGGAGATATCTGCTCAAAACTTTCTGTGCAGGTGTAGACAGTGGCACCCGACATGCCTGCGTTGTCGTTTTCCGCCGAGCACTCTTTGGGCCGGAGCAGCACGCAGAAACACCTAGATTGAAGATAAGCGCCTTTTGCCATTGACCGCGACGAACATAGAAGATGCACAAACATCTTGCAATTCCGGCCGAATGGAAGGAGATATCTGCTCAAAACTTTCTGAGCTGGTGCAGACAGTGGCACCCGACATGCCTGCGTTGTCGTTTTCAGCCGGGCACTCTTTGGGCCGGCGCAGCACGCAGAAACACCTAGATTGCAGATAAGGGCTTTTTGACATTGACCGTGACCAATATTGAAGATGCACAAACGTCTTGCAATTCCGGCCGAATGAAAGAAGATATCTGCTCAAAACTTTCTGTGCAGGTGCAGACAGAGGCACCCGACATGCAGGCGTTGTCGTTTTCAGCCGGGCACTCTTTCGGCCGGAGCAGCACGCAGAAACACCTAGATTGAAGATAAGCGCCTTTTGCCATTGACCGCGACGAACATAGAAGATGCACAAACTTCTTGCAATCCCGGCCGAATGGAAGGAGATATCTGCTCAAAACTTTCTGTGCAAGTGTAGACAGTGGCACCCGACATGCCTGCGTTGTCGTTTTCCGCCTAGCACTCTTTGGGCTGGAGCAGCACGCAGAAACACCTAGATTGAAGATAAGCGCCTTTTGCCATTAACCTCAACGAACATAGAAGATGCACAAACTTCTTGCAATCCCGGCCGAATGGAAGGAGATATCTGCTCAAAACTTTCTGTGCAAGTGCAGACAGTGGCACCCGACATGCCTGCGTTGTCGTTTTCCGCCGGGCACTCTTTGGGCCGGCGCAGCACGCAGAAACACCTAGATTGAAGATAAGCGCCTTTTGCCATTGACCGCGACGAACATAGAAGATGCACAAACATCTTGCAATTCCGGCCGAATAAAAGGAGATATCTGCTCAAAACTTTCTGTGCAGGTGCAGAGAGTGGCACCCGACATGCCTGCGTTGTCGTTTTCAGCCGGGCACTCTTTGGGCCGGCGCAGCACGCAGAAACACCTAGATTGAAGATAAGGGCTTTTTGACATTGACCGTGACCAATATTAAAGATGCACAAACGTCTTGAAATTCCGGCCGAACGAAAGAAGATATCTGCTCAAAACATTCTGTGCAGGTGCAGACAGTGGCACCCGACATGCCTGCATTGTCGTTTTCAGCCGGGCACTCTTTGGGCCGGAGCAGCACGCAGAAACACCTAGATTGAAGATAAGCGCCTTTTTGTCATTGACCGCGACCAACATTGAAGATGCACAAACTTCTTTCAATTCCGGCCGAAAGGAAGGAGATATCTGCTCACAACTTTCTGTGCAGGTGCAAACAGTGGCACCCGACATGCCTGCGTTGTCGTTTTCCGCAGGGCACTCTTTGGGCCGGCGCAGCACGCAGAAACACCTGGATTGAAGATAAGCGCCTTTTGCCATTGACCGCGACGAACATAGAAGATGCACAAACTTCTTGCAATTCCGGCGGAATAGAAGGAGATATCTGCTCAAAACTTTCTGTGCAGGTGTAGACAGTGGCACTCGACATGCCTGCGTTGTCGTTTTCCGCCGGGCACTCTTTGGGCCGGCGCAGCACGCAGAAACACCTAGATTGAAGATAAGCGCCTTTTGCCATTGACCGCGACGAACATAGAAGATGCACAAACTTCTTGCAATCCCGGCCGAATGGAAGGAGATATCTGCTTAAAACTTTCTGTGCAAGTGTAGACAGTGGCACCCGACATGCCTGCGTTGTCGTTTTCCGCCGGGCACTCTTTGGGCCGGAGCAGCACGCAGAAACACCTAGATTGAAGATAAGCGCCTTTTGCCCTTGACCGCGACGAACATAGAAGATGCACAAACTTCTTGCAATTCCGGCCGAACGAAAGAAGATATCTGCTCAAAACATTCTGTGCAGGTGCAGACAGTGGCACCCGACATGCCTGCGTTGTCGTTTTCAGCCGGGCACTCTTTGGGCCGGAGCAGTACGCAGAAACACCTAGATTGAAGATAAGCGTCTTTTTGTCATTGACCGCGACCAACATTGAAGATGCACAAACTTCTTTCAATTCCGGCCGAACGGAAGGAGATATCTGCTCACAATTTTCTGTGCAGGTGTAGACATGGGCACCCGACATGCCTGCGTTGTCGTTTTCCGCCGGGCACTCTTTGGGCCGGCGCAGCACGCAGAAACACCTAGATTGAAGATAAGCGCCTTTTGCCATTGACCGCGACGAACATAGAAGATGCACAAACATCTTGCAATTCCGGCCGAATGGAAGGAGATATCTGCTCAAAACTTTCTGAGCTGGTGCAGACAGTGGCACCCGACATGCCTGCGTTGTCGTTTTCAGCCGGGCACTCTTTGGGCCGGCGCAGCACGCAGAAACACCTAGATTGCAGATAAGGGCTTTTTGACATTGACCGTGACCAATATTGAAGATGCACAAACGTCTTGCAATTCCGGCCGAATGAAAGAAGATATCTGCTCAAAACTTTCTGTGCAGGTGCAGACAGTGGCACCCGACATGCCTGCGTTGTCGTTTTCAGCCGGGCACTCTTTGGGCCGGAGCAGCACGCAGAAACACCTAGATTGAAGATAAGCGCCTTTTTGTCATTGACCGCGACCAACATTGAAGATGCACAAACTTATTTTAATTCCGGCCGAACGGAAGGAGATATCTGCTCACAACTTTCTGTGCAGGTGCAGACAGTGGCACCCGACATGCCTGCGTTGTCGTTTTCCGCCGGGCACTCTTTGGGCCGGCGCAGCACGCAGAAACACCTAGATTGAAGATAAGCGCCTTTTGCCATTGACCGCGACCAACATTGAAGATGCACAAACTTCTTTCAATTCCGGCCGAACGGAAGGAGATATCTGCTCAAAACTTTCTGTGCAGGTGCAGACAGTGGCACCCGACATGCCTGCGTTGTCGTTTTCAGCCGGGCACTCTTTGGGCCGGCGCAGCACGCAGAGACACCTAGATTGCAGATAAGGGCTTTTTGACATTGACCGTGACCAATATTGAAGATGCACAAACGTCTTGCAATTCCGGCCGAATGAAAGAAGATATCTGCTCAAAACTTTCTGTGCAGGTGCAGACAGTGGCACCCGACATGCCTGCGTTGTCGTTTTCCGCCGGGCACTCTTTGGGACGGAGCAGCACGCAGAAACACCTAGATTGAAGATAAGCGCCTTTTGCCATTGACCGCGACGAACATAGAAGATGCACAAACTTATTTTAATTCCGGCCGAACGGAAGGAGATATCTGCTCACAACTTTCTGTGCAGGTGCAGACAGTGGCACCCGACATGCCTGCGTTGTCGTTTTCCGCTAGGCACTCTTTGGGCCGGCGCAGCACGCAGAAACACCTAGATTGAAGATAAGCGTCTTTTGCCATTGACCGCGACGAACATTGAAGATGCACAAACTTCTTGCAATCCCGGCCGAATGGAAGGAGATATCTGCTCAAAACTTTCTGTGCAAGTGTAGACAGTGGCACCCGACATGCCTGCGTTGTCGTTTTCCGCCGGGCACTCTTTGGGCCGGAGCAGCACGCAGAAACACCTAGATTGAAGATAAGCGCCTTTTGCCATTGACCGCGACGAACATAGAAGATGCACAAACATCTTGCAATTCCGGCCGAATGGAAGGAGATATCTGCTCAAAACTTTCTGAGCTGGTGCAGACAGTGGCACCCGACATGCCTGCGTTGTCGTTTTCAGCCGGGCACTCTTTGGGCCGGCGCAGCACGCAGAAACACCTAGATTGCAGATAAGGGCTTTTTGACATTGACCGTGACCAATATTGAAGATGCACAAACGTCTTGCAATTCCGGCCGAATGAAAGAAGATATCTGCTCAAAACTTTCTGTGCAGGTGCAGACAGTGGCACCCGACATGCCTGCGTTGTCGTTTTCAGCCGGGCACTCATTGGGCCGGAGCAGCACGCAGAAACACCTAGATTGAAGATAAGCGCCTTTTGCCATTGACCGCGACGAACATAGAAGATGCACAAACTTCTTGCAATCCCGGCCGAATGGAAGGAGATATCTGCTCAAAACTTTCTGTGCAAGTGTAGACAGTGGCACCCGACATGCCTGCGTTGTCGTTTTCCGCCTAGCACTCTTTGGGCTGGAGCAGCACGCAGAAACACCTAGATTGAAGATAAGCGCCTTTTGCCATTAACCTCAACGAACATAGAAGATGCACAAACTTCTTGCAATCCCGGCCGAATGGAAGGAGATATCTGCTCAAAACTTTCTGTGCAAGTGCAGACAGTGGCACCCGAAATGCCTGCGTTGTCGTTTTCCGCCGGGCACTCTTTGGGCCGGCGCAGCACGCAGAAACACCTAGATTGAAGATAAGCGCCTTTTGCCATTGACCGCGACGAACATAGAAGATGCACAAACTTCTTGCAATTCCGGCCGAATAGAAGGAGATATCTGCTCAAAACTTTCTGTGCAGGTGTAGACAGTGGCACTCGACATGCCTGCGTTGTCGTTTTCCGCCGGGCACTCTTTGGGCCGGAGCAGCACGCAGAAACACCTAGATTGAAGATAAGCGCCTTTTGCCATTGACCGCGACGAACATAGAAGATGCACAAACATCTTGCAATTCCGGCCGAATAAAAGGAGATATCTGCTCAAAACTTTCTGTGCAGGTGCAGAGAGTGGCACCCGACATGCCTGCGTTGTCGTTTTCAGCCGGGCACTCTTTGGGCCGGCGCAGCACGCAGAAACACCTAGATTGAAGATAAGGGCTTTTTGACATTGACCGTGACCAATATTAAAGATGCACAAACGTCTTGCAATTCCGGCCGAACGAAAGAAGATATCTGCTCAAAACTTTCTGTGCAGGTGCAGACAGTGGCACCCGACATGCCTGCATTGTCGTTTTCAGCCGGGCACTCTTTGGGCCGGAGCAGCACGCAGAAACACCTAGATTGAAGATAAGCGCCTTTTTGTCATTGACCGCGACCAACATTGAAGATGCACAAACTTCTTTCAATTCCGGCCGAACGGAAGGAGATATCTGCTCACAACTTTCTGTGCAGGTGCAGACAGTGGCAACCGACATGCCTGCGTTGTCGTTTTCCGCCGGGCACTCTTTGGGCCGGCGCAGCACGCAGAAACACCTAGATTGAAGATAAGCGCCTTTTGCCATTGACCGCGACGAACATAGAAGATGCACAAACATCTTGCAATTCCGGCCGAATGGAAGGAGATATCTGCTCAAAACTTTCTGAGCTGGTGCAGACAGTGGAACTCGACATGCCTGCTTTGTCGTTTTCCGCCGGGCACTCTTTGGGCCGGAGCAGCACGCAGAAACACCTAGATTGAAGATAAGCGCCTTTTGCCATTGACCGCGACGAACATAGAAGATGCACAAACTTCTTGCAATTCCGGCCGAATGGAAGGAGATATCTGCTCAAAACTTTCTGTGCAGGTGCAGACATTGGCACCCGACATGCCTCCGTTGTCGTTTTCCGCCGGGCACTCTTTGGGCCGGCGCAGCACGCAGAAACACCTAGATTGAAGATAAGCGCCTTTTGCCTTTGACCGCGACGAACATAGAAGATGCACAAACTTCTTGCAATTCCGGCCGAATGGAAGGAGATATCTGCTCAAAACTTTCTGTGCAGGTGTAGACAGTGGCACCCGACATGCCTGCGTTGTCGTTTTCCGCCGAGCACTCTTTGGGCCGGAGCAGCACGCAGAAACACCTAGATTGAAGATAAGCGCCTTTTGCCATTGACCGCGACGAACATAGAAGATGCACAAACATCTTGCAATTCCGGCCGAATGGAAGGAGATATCTGCTCAAAACTTTCTGAGCTGGTGCAGACAGTGGCACCCGACATGCCTGCGTTGTCGTTTTCAGCCGGGCACTCTTTGGGCCGGCGCAGCACGCAGAAACACCTAGATTGCAGATAAGGGGTTTTTGACATTGACCGTGACCAATATTGAAGATGCACAAACGTCTTGCAATTCCGGCCGAATGAAAGAAGATATCTGCTCAAAACTTTCTGTGCAGCACGCAGAAACACCTAGATTGCAGATAAGGGCTTTTTGACATTGAGAGTGACCAATATTGAAGATGCACAAACGTCTTGAAATTCCGGCCGAACGAAAGAAGATATCTGCTCAAAACATTCTGTGCAGGTGCAGACAGTGGCACCCGACATGCCTGCATTGTCGTTTTCAGCCGGGCACTCTTTGGGCCGGAGCAGCACGCAGAAACACCTAGATTGAAGATAAGCGCCTTTTTGTCATTGACCGCGACCAACATTGAAGATGCACAAACTTCTTTCAATTCCGGCCGAAAGGAAGGAGATATCTGCTCACAACTTTCTGTGCAGGTGCAGACAGTGGCACCCGACATGCCTGCGTTGTCGTTTTCCGCCGGGCACTCTTTGGGCCGGCGCAGCACGCAGAAACACCTGGATTGAAGATAAGCGCCTTTTGCCATTGACCGCGACGAACATAGAAGATGCACAAACTTCTTGCAATTCCGGCGGAATAGAAGGAGATATCTGCTCAAAACTTTCTGTGCAGGTGTAGACAGTGGCACTCGACATGCCTGCGTTGTCGTTTTCCGCCGGGCACTCTTTGGGCCGGCGCAGCACGCAGAAACACCTAGATTGAAGATAAGCGCCTTTTGCCATTGACCGCGACGAACATAGAAGATGCACAAACTTCTTGCAATCCCGGCCGAATGGAAGGAGATATCTGCTTAAAACTTTCTGTGCAAGTGTAGACAGTGGCACCCGACATGCCTGCGTTGTCGTTTTCCGCCGGGCACTCTTTGGGCCGGAGCAGCACGCAGAAACACCTAGATTGAAGATAAGCGCCTTTTGCCATTGACCGCGACGAACATAGAAGATGCACAAACTTCTTGCAATTCCGGCCGAACGAAAGAAGATATCTGCTCAAAACATTCTGTGCAGGTGCAGACAGTGGCACCCGACATGCCTGCGTTGTCGTTTTCAGCCGGGCACTCTTTGGGCCGGAGCAGCACGCAGAAACACCTAGATTGAAGATAAGCGTCTTTTTGTCATTGACCGTGACCAACATTGAAGATGCACAAACTTCTTTCAATTCCGGCCGAACGGAAGGAGATATCTGCTCACAATTTTCTGTGCAGGTGTAGACATGGGCACCCGACATGCCTGCGTTGTCGTTTTCCGCCGGGCACTCTTTGGGCCGGAGCAGCACGCAGAAACACCTAGATTGAAGATAAACGCCTTTTGCCATTGACCGCGACGAACATAGAAGATGCACAAACTTCTTGCAATCCCGGCCGAATGGAAGGAGATATCTGCTCAAAACTTTCTGTGCAAGTGTAGACAGTGGCACCCGACATGCCTGCGTTGTCGTTTTCCGCCGGGCACTCTTTGGGCTGGAGCAGCACGCAGAAACACCTAGATTGAAGATAAGCGCCTTTTGCCATTGACCGCGACGAATATAGAAGATGCACAAACTTCTTGCAATCCCGGCCGAATGGAAGGAGATATCTGCTCAAAACTTTCTGTGCAAGTGTAGACAGTGGCACCCGACATGCCTGCGTTGTCGTTTTCCGCCGGGCACTCTTTGGGCCGGAGCAGCACGCAGAAACACCTAGATTGAAGATAAGCGCCTTTTGCCATTGACCGCGACGAACATAGAAGATGCACAAACTTCTTGCAATTCCGGCCGAATGGAAGGAGATATCTGCTCAAAACTTTCTGAGCTGGTGCAGACAGTGGCACCCGACATGCCTGCGTTGTCGTTTTCAGCCGGGCACTCTTTGGGCCGGCGCAGCACGCAGAAACACCTAGATTGCAGATAAGGGCTTTTTGACATTGACCGTGACCAATATTGAAGATGCACAAACGTCTTGCAATTCCGGCCGAACGGAAGGAGATATCTGCTCACAATTTTCTGTGCAGGTGTAGACAGTGGCACCCGACATGCCTGCGTTGTCGTTTTCAGCCGGGCACTCTTTGGGCCGGAGCAGCACGCTGAAACACCTAGATTGAAGATAAGCGCCTTTTTGTCATTGACCGCGACCAACATTGAAGATGCACAAACTTATTTCAATTCCGGCCGAACGGAAGGAGATATCTGCTCACAACTTTCTGTGCAGGTGCAGACAGTGGCACCCGACATGCCTGCGTTGTCGTTTTCCGCCGGGCACTCTTTGGGCCGGCGCAGCACGCAGAAACACCTAGATTGAAGATAAGCGCCTTTTGCCATTGACCGCGACGAACATAGAAGATGCACAAACTTCTTGCAATTCCGGCCGAATAGAAGGAGATATCTGCTCAAAACTTTCTGTGCAGGTGTAGACAGTGGCACTCGACATGCCTGCGTTGTCGTTTTCCGCCGGGCACTCTTTGGGCCGGAGCAGCACGCAGAAACACCTAGATTGAAGATAAGCGCCTTTTGCCATTGACCGCGACGAACATAGAAGTTGCACAAACTTCTTGCAATCCCGGCCGAATGGAAGGAGATATCTGCTCAAAACTTTCTGTGCAAGTGTAGACAGTGGCACCCGACATGCCTGCGTTGTCGTTTTCCGCCGGGCACTCTTTGGGCCGGAGCAGCACGCAGAAACACCTAGATTGAAGATAAGCGCCTTTTGCCATTGACCGCGACGAACATAGAAGATGCACAAACTTCTTGCAATTCCGGCCGAATGGAAGGAGATATCTGCTCAAAACTTTCTGAGCTGGTGCAGACAGTGGCACCCGACATGCCTGCGTTGTCGTTTTCAGCCGGGCACTCTTTGGGCCGGCGCAGCACGCAGAAACACCTAGATTGCAGATAAGGGCTTTTTGACATTGACCGTGACCAATATTGAAGATGCACAAACGTCTGGCAATTCCGGCCGAACGGAAGGAGATATCTGCTCACAGTTTTCTGTGCAGGTGTAGACAGTGGCACCCGACATGCCTGCGTTGTCGTTTTCCGCCGGGCACTCTTTGGGCCGGCGCAGCACGCAGAAACACCTAGATTGAAGATAAGCGCCTTTTGCCATTGACCGCGACGAACATAGAAGATGCACAAACTTCTTGCAATTCCGGCCGAATAGAAGGAGATATCTGCTCAAAACTTTCTGTGCAGTTGTAGACAGTGGCACTCGACATGCCTGCGTTGTCGTTTTCCGCCGGGCACTCTTTGGGCCGGAGCAGCACGCAGAAACACCTAGATTGAAGATAAGCGCCTTTTGCCATTGACCGCGACGAACATAGAAGATGCACAAACGTCTTGCAATTCCGGCCGAATGGAAGGAGATATCTGCTCAAAACTTTCTGAGCTGGTGCAGACAGTGGCACCCGACATGCCTGCGTTGTCGTTTTCAGCCGGGCACTCATTGGGCCGGCGCAGCACGCAGAAACACCTAGATTCCAGATAAGGGCTTTTTTGACATTGACCGTGACCAATATTGAAGATGCACAAACGTCTTGCAATTCCGGCTGAATGTAAGGAGATATCTGCTCACAACTTTCTGTGCAGGTGCAGACAGTGGCACCCGACATGCCTGCGTTGTCGTTTTCTGCCGGGCACTCTTTGGGCCGGCGCAGCACGCAGAAACACCTAGATTGAAGATAAGCGCCTTTTGCCATTGACCGCGACGAACATAGAAGATGCACAAACTTCTTGCAATCCCGGCCGAATGGAAGGAGATATCTGCTTAAAACTTTCTGTGCAAGTGTAGACAGTGGCACCCGACATGCCTGCGTTGTCGTGTTCCGCCGGGCACTCTTTGGGCCGGAGCAGCACGCAGAAACACCTAGATTGAAGATAAGCGCCTTTTGCCATTGACCGCGACGAACATAGAAGATGCACAAACTTCTTGCAATTCCGGCCGAACGAAAGAAGATATCTGCTCAAAACATTCTGTGCAGGTGCAGACAGTGGCACCCGACATGCCTGCGTTGTCGTTTTCAGCCGGGCACTCTTTGGGCCGGATCAGCACGCAGAAACACCTATGTTGAAGATAAGCGTCTTTTTGTCATTGACCGCGACCAACATTAAAGATGCACAAACTTCTTTCAATTCCGGCCGAACGGAAGGAGATATCTGCTCACAATTTTCTGTGCAGGTGTAGACAGTGGCACCCGACATGCCTGCGTTGTCGTTTTCCGCCGGGCACTCTTTGGGCCGGTGCAGCACGCAGAAACACCTAGATTGCAGATAAGGGCTTTTTGACATTGACCGTGACCAATATGGAAGATGCACAAACGTCTTGCAATTCCGGCCGAATGGAAGGAGATATCTGCTCACAACTTTCTGTGCAGGTGCAGAGAGTGGCACCCGACATGCCTGCGTTGTCGTTTTCAGCCGGGCACTCTTTGGGCCGGAGCAGCACGCTGAAACACCTAGATTGAAGATAAGCGCCTTTTTGTCATTGACCGCGACGAACATAGAAGATGCACAAACTTCTTGCAATTCCGGCCGAATGGAAGGAGATATCTGCTCAAAACTTTCTGTGCAGGTGTAGACAGTGGCACCCGACATGCCTGCGTTGTCGTTTTCCGCCGAGCACTGTTTGGGCCGGAGCAGCACGCAGAAACACCTAGATTGAAGATAAGCGCCTTTTGCCATTGACCGCGACGAACATAGAAGATGCACAAACATCTTGCAATTCCGGCCGAATGGAAGGAGATATCTGCTCAAAACTTTCTGAGCTGGTGCAGACAGTGGCACCCGACATGCCTGCGTTGTCGTTTTCTGCCGGGCACTCTTTGGGCCGGCGCAGTACGCAGAAACACCTAGATTGCAGATAAGGGCTTTTTGACATTGACCGTGACCAATATTGAAGATGCACAAACGTCTTGCAATTCCGGCCGAATGAAAGAAGATATCTGCTCAAAACTTTCTGTGCAGGTGCAGACAGTGGCACCCGACATGCCTGCGTTGTCGTTTTCAGCCGGGCACTCTTTGGGCCGGAGCAGCACGCAGAAACACCTAGATTGAAGATAAGCGCCTTTTGCCATTGACCGCGACGAACATAGAAGATGCACAAACTTCTTGCAATCCCGGCCGAATGGAAGGAGATATCTGCTCAAAACTTTCTGTGCAAGTGTAGACAGTGGCACCCGACATGCCTGCGTTGTCGTTTTCCGCCTAGCACTCTTTGGGCTGGAGCAGCACGCAGAAACACCTAGATTGAAGATAAGCGCCTTTTGCCATTGACCGCGACGAACATAGAAGATGCACAAACTTCTTGCAATCCCGGCCGAATGGAAGGAGATATCTGCTCAAAACTTTCTGTGCAAGTGCAGACAGTGGCACCCGACATGCCTGCGTTGTCGTTTTCCGCCGGGCACTCTTTGGGCCGGCGCAGCACGCAGAAACACCTAGATTGAAGATAAGCGCCTTTTGCCATTGACCGCGACGAACATAGAAGATGCACAAACTTCTTGCAATTCCGGCCGAATGGAAGGAGATATCTGCTCAAAACTTTCTGTGCAGGTGCAGACAGTGGCACCCGACATGCCTGCGTTGTCGTTTTCAGCCGGGCACTCTTTGGGCCGGCGCAGCACGCCGAAACACCTAGATTGCAGATAAGAGCTTTTTGAAATTGACCGTGACCAATATTGGAGATGCACAAACGTCTTGCAATTCCGGCCGAACGAAAGAAGATATCTGCTCAAAACATTCTGTGCAGGTGCAGACAGTGGCACCCGACATGCCTGCGTTGTCGTTTTCAGCCGGGCACTCTTTGGGCCGGAGCAGCACGCAGAAACACCTAGATTGAAGATAAGCGCCTTTTTGTCATTGACCGCGACCAACATTGAAGATGCACAAACTTATTTCAATTCCGGCCGAACGGAAGGAGATATCTGCTCACAACTTTCTGTGCAGGTGCAGACAGTGGCACCCGACATGCCTGCGTTGTCGTTTTCCGCCGGGCACTCTTTGGGCCGGCGCAGCACGCAGAAACACCTAGATTGAAGATAAGCGCCTTTTGCCATTGACCGCGACGAACATAGAAGATGCACAAACTTCTTGCAATTCCGGCCGAATAGAAGGAGATATCTGCTCAAAACTTTCTGTGCAGTTGTAGACAGTGGCACTCGACATGCCTGCGTTGTCGTTTTCCGCCGGGCACTCTTTGGGCCGGAGCAGCACGCAGAAACACCTAGATTGAAGATAAGCGCCTTTTGCCATTGACCGCGACGAACATAGAAGATGCACAAACGTCTTGCAATTCCGGCCGAATGGAAGGAGATATCTGCTCAAAACTTTCTGAGCTGGTGCAGACAGTGGCACCCGACATGCCTGCGTTGTCGTTTTCAGCCGGGCACTCTTTGGGCCGGCGCAGCACGCAGAAACACCTAGATTCCAGATAAGGGCTTTTTGACATTGACCGTGACCAATATTGAAGATGCACAAACGTCTTGCAATTCCGGCTGAATGGAAGGAGATATCTGCTCACAACTTTCTGTGCAGGTGCAGACAGTGGCACCCGACATGCCTGCGTTGTCGTTTTCTGCCGGGCACTCTTTGGGCCGGCGCAGCACGCAGAAACACCTAGATTGAAGATAAGCGCCTTTTGCCATTGACCGCGACGAACATAGAAGATGCACAAACTTCTTGCAATCCCGGCCGAATGGAAGGAGATATCTGCTTAAAACTTTCTGTGCAAGTGTAGACAGTGGCACCCGACATGCCTGCGTTGTCGTGTTCCGCCGGGCACTCTTTGGGCCGGAGCAGCACGCAGAAACACCTAGATTGAAGATAAGCGCCTTTTGCCATTGACCGCGACGAACATAGAAGATGCACAAACTTCTTGCAATTCCGGCCGAACGAAAGAAGATATCTGCTCAAAACATTCTGTGCAGGTGCAGACAGTGGCACCCGACATGCCTGATTTGTCGTTTTCAGCCGGGCACTCTTTGGGCCGGATCAGCACGCAGAAACACCTATATTGAAGATAAGCGTCTTTTTGTCATTGACCGCGACCAACATTGAAGATGCACAAACTTCTTTCAATTCCGGCCGAACGGAAGGAGATATCTGCTCACAATTTTCTGTGCAGGTGTAGACAGTGGCACCCGACATGCCTGCGTTGTCGTTTTCCGCCGGGCACTCTTTGGGCCGGTGCAGCACGCAGAAACACCTAGATTGCAGATAAGGGCTTTTTGACATTGACCGTGACCAATATGGAAGATGCACAAACGTCTTGCAATTCCGGCCGAATGGAAGGAGATATCTGCTCACAACTTTCTGTGCAGGTGCAGAGAGTGGCACCCGACATGTCTGCGTTGTCGTTTTCAGCCGGGCACTCTTTGGGCCGGAGCAGCACGCTGAAACACCTAGATTGAAGATAAGCGCCTTTTTGTCATTGACCGCGACGAACATAGAAGATGCACAAACTTCTTGCAATTCCGGCCGAATGGAAGGAGATATCTGCTCAAAACTTTCTGTGCAGGTGTAGACAGTGGCACCCGACATGCCTGCGTTTTCGTTTTCCGCCGAGCACTGTTTGGGCCGGAGCAGCACGCAGAAACACCTAGATTGAAGATAAGCGCCTTTTGCCATTGACCGCGACGAACATAGAAGATGCACAAACATCTTGCAATTCCGGCCGAATGGAAGGAGATATCTGCTCAAAACTTTCTGAGCTGGTGCAGACAGTGGCACCCGACATGCCTGCGTTGTCGTTTTCAGCCGGGCAATCTTTGGGCCGGCGCAGTACGCAGAAACACCTAGATTGCAGATAAGGGCTTTTTGACATTGACCGTGACCAATATTGAAGATGCACAAACGTCTTGCAATTCCGGCCGAATGAAAGAAGATATCTGCTCAAAACTTTCTGTGCAGGTGCAGACAGTGGCACCCGACATGCCTGCGTTGTCGTTTTCAGCCGGGCACTCTTTGGGCCACGCAGAAACACCAGAAACGCAGAAACACCAAGATTGAAGATAAGCGCCTTTTGCCATTGACCGCGACGAACATAGAAGATGCACAAACTTCTTGCAATCCCGGCCGAATGGAAGGAGATATCTGCTCAAAACTTTCTGTGCAAGTGTAGACAGTGGCACCCGACATGCCTGCGTTGTCGTTTTCCGCCTAGCACTCTTTGGGCTGGAGCAGCACGCAGAAACACCTAGATTGAAGATAAGCGCCTTTTGCCATTGACCGCGACGAACATAGAAGATGCACAAACTTCTTGCAATCCCGGCCGAATGGAAGGAGATATCTGCTCAAAACTTTCTGTGCAAGTGCAGACAGTGGCACCCGACATGCCTGCGTTGTCGTTTTCCGCCGGGCACTCTTTGGGCCGGCGCAGCACGCAGAAACACCTAGATTGAAGATAAGCGCCTTTTGCCATTGACCGCGACGAACATAGAAGATGCACAAACTTCTTGCAATTACGGCCGAATGGAAGGAGATATCTGCTCAAAACTTTCTGTGCAGGTGCAGACAGTGGCACCCGACATGCCTGCGTTGTCGTTTTCAGCCGGGCACTCTTTGGGCCGGCGCAGCACGCCGAAACACCTAGATTGCAGATAAGAGCTTTTTGACATTGACCGTGACCAATATTGGAGATGCACAAACGTCTTGCAATTCCGGCCGAACGAAAGAAGATATCTGCTCAAAATATTCTGTGCAGGTGCAGGCAGTGGCACCCGACATGCCTGCGTTGTCGTTTTCAGCCGGGCACTCTTTGGGCCGGAGCAGCACGCAGAAACACCTAGATTGAAGATAAGCGCCTTTTTGTCATTGACCGCGACCAACATTGAAGATGCACAAACTTATTTCAATTCCGGCCGAACGGAAGGAGATATCTGCTCACAACTTTCTGTGCAGGTGCAGACAGTGGCACCCGACATGCCTGCGTTGTCGTTTTCCGCCGGGCACTCTTTGGGCCGGCGCAGCACGCAGAAACACCTAGATTGAAGATAAGCGCCTTTTGCCATTGACCGCGACGAACATAGAAGTTGCACAAACTTCGTGCAATCCCGGCCGAATGGAAGGAGATATCTGCTCAAAACTTTCTGTGCAAGTGTAGACAGTGGCACCCGACATGCCTGCGTTGTCGTTTTCCGCCGGGCACTCTTTGGGCCGGAGCAGCACGCAGAAACACCTAGATTGAAGATAAGCGCCTTTTGCCATTGACCGCGACGAACATAGAAGATGCACAAACTTCTTGCAATTCCGGCCGAATGGAAGGAGATATCTGCTCAAAACTTTCTGAGCTGGTGCAGACAGTGGCACCCGACATGCCTTCGTTGTCGTTTTCAGCCGGGCACTCTTTGGGCCGGCGCAGCACGCAGAAACACCTAGATTGCAGATAAGGGCTTTTTGACATTGAACGTGACCAATATTGAAGATGCACAAACGTCTGGCAATTCCGGCCGAACGGAAGGAGATATCTGCTCACAGTTTTCTGTGCAGGTGTAGACAGTGGCACCCGACATGCCTGCGTTGTCGTTTTCCGCCGGGCACTCTTTGGGCCGGCGCAGCACGCAGAAACACCTAGATTGAAGATAAGCGCCTTTTGCCATTGACCGCGACGAACATAGAAGATGCACAAACTTCTTGCAATTCCGGCCGAATGGAAGGAGATATTTGCTCAAAACTTTCTGAGCTGGTGCAGACAGTGGCACCCGACATGACTGCGTTGTCGTTTTCAGCCGGGCACTCTTTGGGCCGGCGCAGCACGCAGAAACACCTAGATTGCAGATAAGGGCTTTTTGACATTGAGAGTGACCAATATTGAAGATGCACAAACGTCTTGAAATTCCGGCCGAACGAAAGAAGATATCTGCTCAAAACATTCTGTGCAGGTGCAGACAGTGGCACCCGACATGCCTGCATTGTCGTTTTCAGCCGGGCACTCTTTGGGCCGACGCAGCACGCAGAAACACCTGGATTGAAGATAAGCGCCTTTTGCCATTGACCGCGACGAACATAGAAGATGCACAAACTTCTTGCAATTCCGGCGGAATAGAAGGAGATATCTGCTCAAAACTTTCTGTGCAGGTGTAGACAGTGGCACTCGACATGCCTGCGTTGTTTTTTTCCGCCGGGCACTCTTTGGGCCGGCGCAGCACGCAGAAACACCTAGATTGAAGATAAGCGCCTTTTGCCATTGACCGCGACGAACATAGAAGATGCACAAACTTCTTGCAATCCGGGCCGAATGGAAGGAGATATCTGCTTAAAACTTTCTGTGCAAGTGTAGACAGTGGCACCCGACATGCCTGCGTTGTCGTTTTCCGCCGGGCACTCTTTGGGCCGGAGCAGCACGCAGAAACACCTAGATTGAAGATAAGCGCCTTTTGCCATTGACCGCGACGAACATAGAAGATGCACAAACTTCTTGCAATTCCGGCCGAACGAAAGAAGATATCTGCTCAAAACATTCTGTGCAGGTGCAGACAGTGGCACCCGACATGCCTGCGTTGTCGTTTTCAGCCGGGCACTCTTTGGGCCGGAGCAGCACGCAGAAACACCTGGATTGAAGATAAGCGCCTTTTGCCATTGACCGCGACGAACATAGAAGATGCACAAACTTCTTGCAATTCCGGCGGAATAGAAGGAGATATCTGCTCAAAACTTTCTGTGCAGGTGTAGACAGTGGCACTCGACATGCCTGCGTTGTCGTTTTCCGCCGGGCACTCTTTGGGCCGGCGCAGCACGCAGAAACACCTAGATTGAAGATAAGCGCATTTTGCCAGTGACCGCGACGAACATAGAAGATGCACAAACTTCTTGCAATCCCGGCCGAATGGAAGGAGATATCTGCTTAAAACTTTCTGTGCAAGTGTAGACAGTGGCAACCGACATGCCTGCGTTGTCGTTTTCCGCCGGGCACTCTTTGGGCCGGAGCAGCACGCAGAAACACCTAGATTGAAGATAAGCGCCTTTTGCCATTGACCGCGACGAACATAGAAGATGCACAAACTTCTTGCAATTCCGGCCGAACGAAAGAAGATATCTGCTCAAAACATTCTGTGCAGGTGCAGACAGTGGCACCCGACATGCCTGCGTTGTCGTTTTCAGCCGGGCACTCTTTGGGCCGGAGCAGTACGCAGAAACACCTAGATTGAAGATAAGCGTCTTTTTGTCATTGACCGCGACCAACATTGAAGATGCACAAACTTCTTTCAATTCCGGCCGAACGGAAGGAGATATCTGCTCACAATTTTCTGTGCAGGTGTACACATGGGCACCCGACATGGCTGCGTTGTCGTTTTCCGCCGGGCACTCTTTGGGCCGGCGCAGCACGCAGAAACACCTAGATTGAAGATAAGCGCCTTTTGCCATTGACCGCGACGAACATAGAAGATGCACAAACATCTTGCAATTCCGGCCGAATGGAAGGAGATATCTGCTCAAAACTTTCTGAGCTGGTGCAGACAGTGGCACCCGACATGCCTGCGTTGTCGTTTTCAGCCGGGCACTCTTTGGGCCGGCGCAGCACGCAGAAACACCTAGATTGCAGATAAGGGCTTTTTGACATTGACCGTGACCAATATTGAAGATGCACAAACGTCTTGCAATTCCGGCCGAATGAAAGAAGATATCTGCTCAAAACTTTCTGTGCAGGTGCAGACAGTGGCACCCGACATGCCTGCGTTGTCGTTTTCAGCCGGGCACTCTTTGGGCCGGAGCAGCACGCAGAAACACCTAGATTGAAGATAAGCGCCTTTTTGTCATTGACCGCGACCAACATTGAAGATGCACAAACTTATTTTAATTCCGGCCGAACGGAAGGAGATATCTGCTCACAACTTTCTGTGCAGGTGCAGACAGTGGCACCCGACATGCCTGCGTTGTCGTTTTCCACCGGGCACTCTTTGGGCCGGCGCAGCACGCAGAAACACCTAGATTGAAGATAAGCGCCTTTTGCCATTGACCGCGACGAACATAGAAGATGCACAAACTTCTTGCAATCCCGGCCGAATGGAAGGAGATATCTGCTCAAAACTTTCTGAGCTGGTGCAGACAGTGGCACCCGACATGCCTGCGTTGTCGTTTTCAGCCGGGAACTCTTTGGGCCGGCGCAGCACGCAGAAACACCTAGATTGCAGATAAGGGCTTTTTGACATTGACCGTGACCAATTTGGAAGATGCACAAACGTCTTGCAATTCCGGCCGAATGGAAGGAGATATCTGCTCACAATTTTCTGTGCAGGTGTAGACAGTGGCACCCGACATGCCAGCGTTGTCGTTTTCCGCCGGGCACTCTTTGGGCCGGCGCAGCACGCAGAAACACCTAGATTGAAGATAAGCGCCTTTTGCCATTGACCGCGACGAACATAGAAGATGCACAATCATCTTGCAATTCCGGCCGAATGGAAGGAGATATCTGCTCAAAACTTTCTGAGCTGGTGCAGACAGTGGCACCCGACATGCCTGCGTTGTCGTTTTCAGCCGGGCACTCTTTGGGCCGGCGCAGCACGCAGAAACACCTAGATTGAAGATAAGCGCCTTTTGCCATTGACCGCGACGAACATAGAAGATGCACAAACTTCTTGCAATAACGGCCGAATAGAAGGAGATATCTGCTCAAAACTTTCTGTGCAAGTGTAGACAGTGGCACCCGACATGCCTGCGTTGTCGTTTTCCGCCGGGCACTCTTTGGGCCGGAGCAGCACGCAGAAACACCTAGATTGAAGATAAGCGCCTTTTGCCATTGACCGCGACGAACATAGAAGATGCACAAACTTCTTGCAATTCCAGCCGAATGGAAGGAGATATCAGCTCAAAACTTTCTGATCTGGTGCAGACAGTGGCACCCGACATGCCTGCGTTGTCGTTTTCAGCCGGGAACTCTTTGGGCCGGCGCAGCACGCAGAAACACCTAGATTGCAGATAAGGGCTTTTTGACATTGAGAGTGACCAATATTGAAGATGCACAAACGTCTTGAAATTCCGGCCGAACGAAAGAAGATATCTGCTCAAAACATTCTGTGCAGGTGCAGACAGTGGCACCCGACATGCCTGCATTGTCGTTTTCAGCCGGGCACTCTTTGGGCCGACGCAGCACGCAGAAACACCTGGATTGAAGATAAGCGCCTTTTGCCATTGACCGCGACGAACATAGAAGATGCACAAACTTCTTGCAATTCCAGCCGAATGGAAGGAGATATCTGCTCAAAACTTTCTGAGCTGGTGCAGACAGTGGCACCCGACATGCCTGCGTTGTCGTTTTCAGCCGGGAACTCTTTGGGCCGGCGCAGCACGCAGAAACACCTAGATTGCAGATAAGGGCTTTTTGACATTGAGAGTGACCAATATTGAAGATGCACAAACGTCTTGAAATTCCGGCCGAACGAAAGAAGATATCTGCTCAAAACATTCTGTGCAGGTGCAGACAGTGGCACCCGACATGCCTGCATTGTCGTTTTCAGCCGGGCACTCTTTGGGCCGACGCAGCACGCAGAAACACCTGGATTGAAGATAAGCGCCTTTTGCCATTGACCGCGACGAACATAGAAGATGCACAAACTTCTTGCAATTCCGGCGGAATAGAAGGAGATATCTGCTCAAAACTTTCTGTGCAGGTGTAGACAGTGGCACTCGACATGCCTGCGTTGTCGTTTTCCGCCGGGCACTCTTTGGGCCGGCGCAGCACGCAGAAACACCTAGATTGAAGATAAGCGCCTTTTGCCAGTGACCGCGACGAACATAGAAGATGCACAAACTTCTTGCAATCCCGGCCGAATGGAAGGAGATATCTGCTTAAAACTTTCTGTGCAAGTGTAGACAGTGGCACCCGACATGCCTGCGTTGTCGTTTTCCGCCGGGCACTCTTTGGGCCGGAGCAGCACGCAGAAACACCTAGATTGAAGATAAGCGCCTTTTGCCATTGACCGCGACGAACATAGAAGATGCACAAACTTCTTGCAATTCCGGCCGAACGAAAGAAGATATCTGCTCAAAACATTCTGTGCAGGTGCAGACAGTGGCACCCGACATGCCTGCGTTGTCGTTTTCAGCCGGGCACTCTTTGGGCCGGAGCAGTACGCAGAAACACCTAGATTGAAGATAAGCGTCTTTTTGTCATTGACCGCGACCAACATTGAAGATGCACAAACTTCTTTCAATTCCGGCCGAACGGAAGGAGATATCTGCTCACAATTTTCTGTGCAGGTGTAGACATGGGCACCCGACATGCCTGCGTTGTCGTTTTCCGCCGGGCACTCTTTGGGCCGGCGCAGCACGCAGAAACACCTAGATTGAAGATAAGCGCCTTTTGCCATTGACCGCGACGAACATAGAAGATGCACAAACATCTTGCAATTCCGGCCGAATGGAAGGAGATATCTGCTCAAAACTTTCTGAGCTGGTGCAGACAGTGGCACCCGACATGCCTGCGCTGTCGTTTTCAGCCGGGCACTCTTTGGGCCGGCGCAGCACGCAGAAACACCTAGATTGCAGATAAGGGCTTTTTGACATTGACCGTGACCAATATTGAAGATGCACAAACGTCTTGCAATTCCGGCCGAATGAAAGAAGATATCTGCTCACAACTTTCTGTGCAGGTGCAGACAGTGGCACCCGACATGCCTGCGTTGTCGTTTTCAGCCGGGCACTCTTTGGGCCGGAGCAGCACGCAGAAACACCTAGATTGAAGATAAGCGCCTTTTTGTCATTGACCGCGACCAATATTGAAGATGCACAAACTTATTTTAATTCCGGCCGAACGGAAGGAGATATCTGCTCACAACTTTCTGTGCAGGTGCAGACAGTGGCACCCGACATGCCTGCGTTGTCGTTTTCCACCGGGCACTCTTTGGGCCGGCGCAGCACGCAGAAACACCTAGATTGAAGATAAGCGCCTTTTGCCATTGACCGCGACGAACATAGAAGATGCACAAACTTCTTGCAATCCCGGCCGAATGGAAGGAGATATCTGCTCAAAACTTTCTGTGCAAGTGTAGACAGTGGCACCCGACATGCCTGCGTTGTCGTTTTCCGCCGGGCACTCTTTTGGCCGGCGCAGCACGCAGAAACACCTAGATTGAAGATAAGCGCCTTTTGCCATTGACCGCGACGAACATAGAAGATGCACAAACTTCTTGCAATTCCAGCCGAATGGAAGGAGATATCTGCTCAAAACTTTCTGAGCTGGTGCAGACAGTGGCACCCGACATGCCTGCGTTGTCGTTTTCAGCCGGGAACTCTTTGGGCCGGCGCAGCACGCAGAAACACCTAGATTGCAGATAAGGGCTTTTTGACATTGACCGTGACCAATTTGGAAGATGCACAAACGTCTTGCAATTCCGGCCGAATGGAAGGAGATATCTGCTCACAATTTTCTGTGCAGGTGTAGACAGTGGCACCCGACATGCCTGCGTTGTCGTTTTCCGCCGGGCACTCTTTGGGCCGGCGCAGCACGCAGAAACACCTAGATTGAAGATAAGCGCCTTTTGCCATTGACCGCGACGAACATAGAAGATGCACAAACATCTTGCAATTCCGGCCGAATGGAAGGAGATATCTGCTCAAAACTTTCTGAGCTGGTGCAGACAGTGGCACCCGACATGCCTGCGTTGTCGTTTTCAGCCGGGCACTCTTTGGGCCGGCGCAGCACGCAGAAACACCTAGATTGAAGATAAGCGCCTTTTGCCATTGACCGCGACGAACATAGAAGATGCACAAACTTCTTGCAATAACGGCCGAATAGAAGGAGATATCTGCTCAAAACTTTCTGTGCAAGTGTAGACAGTGGCACCCGACATGCCTGCGTTGTCGTTTTCCGCCGGGCACTCTTTGGGCCGGAGCAGCACGCAGAAACACCTAGATTAAAGATAAGCGCCTTTTGCCATTGACCGCGACGAACATAGAAGATGCACAAACTTCTTGCAATTCCAGCCGAATGGAAGATGATATCTGCTCAAAACTTTTTGAGCTGGTGCAGACAGTGGCACCCGACATGCCTGCGTTGTCGTTTTCAGCCGGGAACTCTTTGGGCCGGCGCAGCACGCAGAAACACCTAGATTGCAGATAAGGGCTTTTTGACATTGACCGTGACCAATTTGGAAGATGCACAAACGTCTTGCAATTCCGGCCGAATGGAAGGAGATATCTGCTCACAATTTTCTGTGCAGGTGTAGACAGTGGCACCCGACATGCCTGCGTTGTCGTTTTCCGCCGGGCACTCTTTGGGCCGGCGCAGCACGCAGAAACACCTAGATTGAAGATAAGCGCCTTTTGCCATTGACCGCGACGAACATAGAAGATGCACAAACATCTTGCAATTCCGGCCGAATGGAAGGAGATATCTGCTCAAAACTTTCTGAGCTGGTGCAGACAGTGGCACCCGACATGCCTGCGTTGTCGTTTTCAGCCGGGCACTCTTTGGGCCGGCGCAGCACGCAGAAACACCTAGATTGAAGATAAGCGCCTTTTGCCATTGACCGCGACGAACATAGAAGATGCACAAACTTCTTGCAATAACGGCCGAATAGAAGGAGATATCTGCTCAAAACTTTCTGTGCAAGTGTAGACAGTGGCACCCGACATGCCTGCGTTGTCGTTTTCCGCCGGGCACTCTTTGGGCCGGAGCAGCACGCAGAAACACCTAGATTGAAGATAAGCGCCTTTTGCCATTGACCGCGACGAACATAGAAGATGCACAAACTTCTTGCAATTCCAGCCGAATGGAAGGAGATATCTGCTCAAAACTTTCTGAGCTGGTGCAGACAGTGGCACCCGACATGCCTGCGTTGTCGTTTTCAGCCGGGAACTCTTTGGGCCGGCGCAGCACGCAGAAACACCTAGATTGCAGATAAGGGCTTTTTGACATTGACCGTGACCAATTTGGAAGATGCACAAACGTCTTGCAATTCCGGCCGAATGGAAGGAGATATCTGCTCACAATTTTCTGTGCAGGTGTAGACAGTGGCACCCGACATGCCTGCGTTGTCGTTTTCCGCCGGGCACTCTTTGGGCCGGCGCAGCACGCAGAAACACCTAGATTGAAGATAAGCGCCTTTTGCCATTGACCGCGACGAACATAGAAGATGCACAAACATCTTGCAATTCCGGCCGAATGGAAGGAGATATCTGCTCAAAACTTTCTGAGCTGGTGCAGACAGTGGCACCCGACATGCCTGCGTTGTCGTTTTCAGCCGGGCACTCTTTGGGCCGGCGCAGCACGCAGAAACACCTAGATTGAAGATAAGCGCCTTTTGCCATTGACCGCGACGAACATAGAAGATGCACAAACTTCTTGCAATAACGGCCGAATAGAAGGAGATATCTGCTCAAAACTTTCTGTGCAAGTGTAGACAGTGGCACCCGACATGCCTGCGTTGTCGTTTTCCGCCGGGCACTCTTTGGGCCGGAGCAGCACGCAGAAACACCTAGATTGAAGATAAGCGCCTTTTGCCATTGACCGCGACGAACATAGAAGATGCACAAACTTCTTGCAATTCCAGCCGAATGGAAGGAGATATCTGCTCAAAACTTTCTGAGCTGGTGCAGACAGTGGCACCCGACATGCCTGCGTTGTCGTTTTCAGCCGGGAACTCTTTGGGCCGGCGCAGCACGCAGAAACACCTAGATTGCAGATAAGGGCTTTTTGACATTGACCGTGACCAATATGGAAGATGCACAAACGTCTTGCAATTCCGGCCGAATGGAAGGAGATATCTGCTCACAACTTTCTGTGCAGGTGCAGACAGTGGCACCCGACATGCCTGCGTTGTCGTTTTCCGCCGGGCACTCTTTGGGCCGGCGCAGCACGCAGAAACACCTAGATTGAAGATAAGCGCCTTTTGCCATTGACCGCGACGAACATAGAAGATGCACAAACTTCTTGCAATTCCGGCCGAATAGAAGGAGATATCTGCTCAAAACTTTCTGTGCAGGTGTACACAGTGGCACTCGACATGCCTGCGTTGTCGTTTTCCGCCGGGCACTCTTTGGGCCGGAGCAGCACGCAGAAACACCTAGATTGAAGATAAGCGCCTTTTGCCATTGACCGCGACGAACATAGAAGTTGCACAAACTTCTTGCAATCCCGGCCGAATGGAAGGAGATATCTGCTCAAAACTTTCTGTGCAAGTGTAGACAGTGGCACCCGACATGCCTGCGTTGTCGTTTTCCGCCGGGCACTCTTTGGGCCGGAGCAGCACGCAGAAACACCTAGATTGAAGATAAGCGCCTTTTGCCATTGACCGCGACGAACATAGAAGATGCACAAACTTCTTGCAATTCCAGCCGAATGGAAGGAGATATCTGCTCAAAACTTTCTGAGCTGGTGCAGACAGTGGCACCCGACATGCCTGCGTTGTCGTTTTCAGCCGGGAACTCTTTGGGCCGGCGCAGCACGCAGAAACACCTAGATTGCAGATAAGGGCTTTTTGACATTGACCGTGACCAATATGGAAGATGCACAAACGTCTTGCAATTCCGGCCGAATGGAAGGAGATATCTGCTCACAACTTTCTGTGCAGGTGCAGACAGTGGCACCCGACATGCCTGCGTTGTCGTTTTCCGCCGGGCACTCTTTGGGCCGAAGCAGCACGCAGAAACACCTAGATTGAAGATAAGCGCCTTTTGCCATTGACCGCGACGAACATAGAAGATGCACAAACTTCTTGCAATTCCGGCCGAATGGAAGGAGATATCTGCTCAAAACTTTCTGAGCTGGTGCAGACAGTGGCACCCGACATGCCTGCGTTGTCGTTTTCAGCCGGGCACTCTTTGGGCCGGCGCAGCACGCAGAAACACCTAGATTCCAGATAAGGGCTTTTTGACATTGACCGTGACCAATATTGAAGATGCACAAACGTCTTGCAATTCCGGCTGAATGGAAGGAGATATCTGCTCACAACTTTCTGAGCAGGTGCAGACAGTGGCACCCGACATGCCTGCGTTGTCGTTTTCTGCCGGGCACTCTTTGGGCCGGCGCAGCACGCAGAAACACCTAGATTGAAGATAAGCGCCTTTTGCCATTGACCGCGACGAACATAGAAGATGCACAAACTTCTTGCAATTCCGGCGGAATAGAAGGAGATATCTGCTCAAAACTTTCTGTGCAGGTGTAGACAGTGGAACTCGACATGCCTGCTTTGTCGTTTTCCGCCGGGCACTCTTTGGGCCGGAGCAGCACGCAGAAACACCTAGATTGAAGATAAGCGCCTTTTGCCATTGACCGCGACGAACATAGAAGATGCACAAACTTCTTGCAATTCCGGCCGAATGGAAGGAGATATCTGCTCAAAACTTTCTGTGCAGGTGCAGACATTGGCACCCGACATGCCTCCGTTGTCGTTTTCCGCCGGGCACTCTTTGGGCCGGCGCAGCACGCAGAAACACCTAGATTGAAGATAAGCGCCTTTTGCCATTGACCGCGACGAACATAGAAGATGCACAAACTTCTTGCAATTCCGGCCGAATGGAAGGAGATATCTGCTCAAAACTTTCTGTGCAGGTGTAGACAGTGGCACCCGACATGCCTGCGTTGTCGTTTTCCGCCGAGCACTCTTTGGGCCGGAGCAGCACGCAGAAACACCTAGATTGAAGATAAGCGCCTTTTGCCATTGACCGCGACGAACATAGAAGATGCACAAACATCTTGCAATTCCGGCCGAATGGAAGGAGATATCTGCTCAAAACTTTCTGAGCTGGTGCAGACAGTGGCACCCGACATGCCTGCGTTGTCGTTTTCAGCCGGGCACTCTTTGGGCCGGCGCAGCACGCAGAAACACCTAGATTGCAGATAAGGGCTTTTTGACATTGACCGTGACCAATATTGAAGATGCACAAACGTCTTGCAATTCCGGCCGAATGAAAGAAGATATCTGCTCAAAACTTTCTGTGCAGGTGCAGACAGAGGCACCCGACATGCAGGCGTTGTCGTTTTCAGCCGGGCACTCTTTCGGCCGGAGCAGCACGCAGAAACACCTAGATTGAAGATAAGCGCCTTTTGCCATTGACCGCGACGAACATAGAAGATGCACAAACTTCTTGCAATCCCGGCCGAATGGAAGGAGATATCTGCTCAAAACTTTCTGTGCAAGTGTAGACAGTGGCACCCGACATGCCTGCGTTGTCGTTTTCCGCCTAGCACTCTTTGGGCTGGAGCAGCACGCAGAAACACCTAGATTGAAGATAAGCGCCTTTTGCCATTAACCTCAACGAACATAGAAGATGCACAAACTTCTTGCAATCCCGGCCGAATGGAAGGAGATATCTGCTCAAAACTTTCTGTGCAAGTGCAGACAGTGGCACCCGACATGCCTGCGTTGTCGTTTTCCGCCGGGCACTCTTTGGGCCGGCGCAGCACGCAGAAACACCTAGATTGAAGATAAGCGCCTTTTGCCATTGACCGCGACGAACATAGAAGATGCACAAACATCTTGCAATTCCGGCCGAATAAAAGGAGATATCTGCTCAAAACTTTCTGTGCAGGTGCAGAGAGTGGCACCCGACATGCCTGCGTTGTCGTTTTCAGCCGGGCACTCTTTGGGCCGGCGCAGCACGCAGAAACACCTAGATTGAAGATAAGGGCTTTTTGACATTGACCGTGACCAATATTAAAGATGCACAAACGTCTTGAAATTCCGGCCGAACGAAAGAAGATATCTGCTCAAAACATTCTGTGCAGGTGCAGACAGTGGCACCCGACATGCCTGCATTGTCGTTTTCAGCCGGGCACTCTTTGGGCCGGAGCAGCACGCAGAAACACCTAGATTGAAGATAAGCGCCTTTTTGTCATTGACCGCGACCAACATTGAAGATGCACAAACTTCTTTCAATTCCGGCCGAAAGGAAGGAGATATCTGCTCACAACTTTCTGTGCAGGTGCAAACAGTGGCACCCGACATGCCTGCGTTGTCGTTTTCCGCCGGGCACTCTTTGGGCCGGCGCAGCACGCAGAAACACCTGGATTGAAGATAAGCGCCTTTTGCCATTGACCGCGACGAACATAGAAGATGCACAAACTTCTTGCAATTCCGGCGGAATAGAAGGAGATATCTGCTCAAAACTTTCTGTGCAGGTGTAGACAGTGGCACTCGACATGCCTGCGTTGTCGTTTTCCGCCGGGCACTCTTTGGGCCGGCGCAGCACGCAGAAACACCTAGATTGAAGATAAGCGCCTTTTGCCATTGACCGCGACGAACATAGAAGATGCACAAACTTCTTGCAATCCCGGCCGAATGGAAGGAGATATCTGCTTAAAACTTTCTGTGCAAGTGTAGACAGTGGCACCCGACATGCCTGCGTTGTCGTTTTCCGCCGGGCACTCTTTGGGCCGGAGCAGCACGCAGAAACACCTAGATTGAAGATAAGCGCCTTTTGCCCTTGACCGCGACGAACATAGAAGATGCACAAACTTCTTGCAATTCCGGCCGAACGAAAGAAGATATCTGCTCAAAACATTCTGTGCAGGTGCAGACAGTGGCACCCGACATGCCTGCGTTGTCGTTTTCAGCCGGGCACTCTTTGGGCCGGAGCAGTACGCAGAAACACCTAGATTGAAGATAAGCGTCTTTTTGTCATTGACCGCGACCAACATTGAAGATGCACAAACTTCTTTCAATTCCGGCCGAACGGAAGGAGATATCTGCTCACAATTTTCTGTGCAGGTGTAGACATGGGCACCCGACATGCCTGCGTTGTCGTTTTCCGCCGGGCACTCTTTGGGCCGGCGCAGCACGCAGAAACACCTAGATTGAAGATAAGCGCCTTTTGCCATTGACCGCGACGAACATAGAAGATGCACAAACATCTTGCAATTCCGGCCGAATGGAAGGAGATATCTGCTCAAAACTTTCTGAGCTGGTGCAGACAGTGGCACCCGACATGCCTGCGTTGTCGTTTTCAGCCGGGCACTCTTTGGGCCGGCGCAGCACGCAGAAACACCTAGATTGCAGATAAGGGCTTTTTGACATTGACCGTGACCAATATTGAAGATGCACAAACGTCTTGCAATTCCGGCCGAATGAAAGAAGATATCTGCTCAAAACTTTCTGTGCAGGTGCAGACAGTGGCACCCGACATGCCTGCGTTGTCGTTTTCAGCCGGGCACTCTTTGGGCCGGAGCAGCACGCAGAAACACCTAGATTGAAGATAAGCGCCTTTTTGTCATTGACCGCGACCAACATTGAAGATGCACAAACTTATTTTAATTCCGGCCGAACGGAAGGAGATATCTGCTCACAACTTTCTGTGCAGGTGCAGACAGTGGCACCCGACATGCCTGCGTTGTCGTTTTCCGCCGGGCACTCTTTGGGCCGGCGCAGCACGCAGAAACACCTAGATTGAAGATAAGCGCCTTTTGCCATTGACCGCGACCAACATTGAAGATGCACAAACTTCTTTCAATTCCGGCCGAACGGAAGGAGATATCTGCTCAAAACTTTCTGTGCAGGTGCAGACAGTGGCACCCGACATGCCTGCGTTGTCGTTTTCAGCCGGGCACTCTTTGGGCCGGCGCAGCACGCAGAGACACCTAGATTGCAGATAAGGGCTTTTTGACATTGACCGTGACCAATATTGAAGATGCACAAACGTCTTGCAATTCCGGCCGAATGAAAGAAGATATCTGCTCAAAACTTTCTGTGCAGGTGCAGACAGTGGCACCCGACATGCCTGCGTTGTCGTTTTCCGCCGGGCACTCTTTGGGACGGAGCAGCACGCAGAAACACCTAGATTGAAGATAAGCGCCTTTTGCCATTGACCGCGACGAACATAGAAGATGCACAAACTTATTTTAATTCCGGCCGAACGGAAGGAGATATCTGCTCACAACTTTCTGTGCAGGTGCAGACAGTGGCACCCGACATGCCTGCGTTGTCGTTTTCCGCTAGGCACTCTTTGGGCCGGCGCAGCACGCAGAAACACCTAGATTGAAGATAAGCGTCTTTTGCCATTGACCGCGACGAACATTGAAGATGCACAAACTTCTTGCAATCCCGGCCGAATGGAAGGAGATATCTGCTCAAAACTTTCTGTGCAAGTGTAGACAGTGGCACCCGACATGCCTGCGTTGTCGTTTTCCGCCGGGCACTCTTTGGGCCGGAGCAGCACGCAGAAACACCTAGATTGAAGATAAGCGCCTTTTGCCATTGACCGCGACGAACATAGAAGATGCACAAACATCTTGCAATTCCGGCCGAATGGAAGGAGATATCTGCTCAAAACTTTCTGAGCTGGTGCAGACAGTGGCACCCGACATGCCTGCGTTGTCGTTTTCAGCCGGGCACTCTTTGGGCCGGCGCAGCACGCAGAAACACCTAGATTGCAGATAAGGGCTTTTTGACATTGACCGTGACCAATATTGAAGATGCACAAACGTCTTGCAATTCCGGCCGAATGAAAGAAGATATCTGCTCAAAACTTTCTGTGCAGGTGCAGACAGTGGCACCCGACATGCCTGCGTTGTCGTTTTCAGCCGGGCACTCATTGGGCCGGAGCAGCACGCAGAAACACCTAGATTGAAGATAAGCGCCTTTTGCCATTGACCGCGACGAACATAGAAGATGCACAAACTTCTTGCAATCCCGGCCGAATGGAAGGAGATATCTGCTCAAAACTTTCTGTGCAAGTGTAGACAGTGGCACCCGACATGCCTGCGTTGTCGTTTTCCGCCTAGCACTCTTTGGGCTGGAGCAGCACGCAGAAACACCTAGATTGAAGATAAGCGCCTTTTGCCATTAACCTCAACGAACATAGAAGATGCACAAACTTCTTGCAATCCCGGCCGAATGGAAGGAGATATCTGCTCAAAACTTTCTGTGCAAGTGCAGACAGTGGCACCCGAAATGCCTGCGTTGTCGTTTTCCGCCGGGCACTCTTTGGGCCGGCGCAGCACGCAGAAACACCTAGATTGAAGATAAGCGCCTTTTGCCATTGACCGCGACGAACATAGAAGATGCACAAACTTCTTGCAATTCCGGCCGAATAGAAGGAGATATCTGCTCAAAACTTTCTGTGCAGGTGTAGACAGTGGCACTCGACATGCCTGCGTTGTCGTTTTCCGCCGGGCACTCTTTGGGCCGGAGCAGCACGCAGAAACACCTAGATTGAAGATAAGCGCCTTTTGCCATTGACCGCGACGAACATAGAAGATGCACAAACATCTTGCAATTCCGGCCGAATAAAAGGAGATATCTGCTCAAAACTTTCTGTGCAGGTGCAGAGAGTGGCACCCGACATGCCTGCGTTGTCGTTTTCAGCCGGGCACTCTTTGGGCCGGCGCAGCACGCAGAAACACCTAGATTGAAGATAAGGGCTTTTTGACATTGACCGTGACCAATATTAAAGATGCACAAACGTCTTGCAATTCCGGCCGAACGAAAGAAGATATCTGCTCAAAACTTTCTGTGCAGGTGCAGACAGTGGCACCCGACATGCCTGCATTGTCGTTTTCAGCCGGGCACTCTTTGGGCCGGAGCAGCACGCAGAAACACCTAGATTGAAGATAAGCGCCTTTTTGTCATTGACCGCGACCAACATTGAAGATGCACAAACTTCTTTCAATTCCGGCCGAACGGAAGGAGATATCTGCTCACAACTTTCTGTGCAGGTGCAGACAGTGGCAACCGACATGCCTGCGTTGTCGTTTTCCGCCGGGCACTCTTTGGGCCGGCGCAGCACGCAGAAACACCTAGATTGAAGATAAGCGCCTTTTGCCATTGACCGCGACGAACATAGAAGATGCACAAACATCTTGCAATTCCGGCCGAATGGAAGGAGATATCTGCTCAAAACTTTCTGAGCTGGTGCAGACAGTGGAACTCGACATGCCTGCTTTGTCGTTTTCCGCCGGGCACTCTTTGGGCCGGAGCAGCACGCAGAAACACCTAGATTGAAGATAAGCGCCTTTTGCCATTGACCGCGACGAACATAGAAGATGCACAAACTTCTTGCAATTCCGGCCGAATGGAAGGAGATATCTGCTCAAAACTTTCTGTGCAGGTGCAGACATTGGCACCCGACATGCCTCCGTTGTCGTTTTCCGCCGGGCACTCTTTGGGCCGGCGCAGCACGCAGAAACACCTAGATTGAAGATAAGCGCCTTTTGCCTTTGACCGCGACGAACATAGAAGATGCACAAACTTCTTGCAATTCCGGCCGAATGGAAGGAGATATCTGCTCAAAACTTTCTGTGCAGGTGTAGACAGTGGCACCCGACATGCCTGCGTTGTCGTTTTCCGCCGAGCACTCTTTGGGCCGGAGCAGCACGCAGAAACACCTAGATTGAAGATAAGCGCCTTTTGCCATTGACCGCGACGAACATAGAAGATGCACAAACATCTTGCAATTCCGGCCGAATGGAAGGAGATATCTGCTCAAAACTTTCTGAGCTGGTGCAGACAGTGGCACCCGACATGCCTGCGTTGTCGTTTTCAGCCGGGCACTCTTTGGGCCGGCGCAGCACGCAGAAACACCTAGATTGCAGATAAGGGGTTTTTGACATTGACCGTGACCAATATTGAAGATGCACAAACGTCTTGCAATTCCGGCCGAATGAAAGAAGATATCTGCTCAAAACTTTCTGTGCAGCACGCAGAAACACCTAGATTGCAGATAAGGGCTTTTTGACATTGAGAGTGACCAATATTGAAGATGCACAAACGTCTTGAAATTCCGGCCGAACGAAAGAAGATATCTGCTCAAAACATTCTGTGCAGGTGCAGACAGTGGCACCCGACATGCCTGCATTGTCGTTTTCAGCCGGGCACTCTTTGGGCCGGAGCAGCACGCAGAAACACCTAGATTGAAGATAAGCGCCTTTTTGTCATTGACCGCGACCAACATTGAAGATGCACAAACTTCTTTCGATTCCGGCCGAAAGGAAGGAGATATCTGCTCACAACTTTCTGTGCAGGTGCAGACAGTGGCACCCGACATGCCTGCGTTGTCGTTTTCCGCCGGGCACTCTTTGGGCCGGCGCAGCACGCAGAAACACCTGGATTGAAGATAAGCGCCTTTTGCCATTGACCGCGACGAACATAGAAGATGCACAAACTTCTTGCAATTCCGGCGGAATAGAAGGAGATATCTGCTCAAAACTTTCTGTGCAGGTGTAGACAGTGGCACTCGACATGCCTGCGTTGTCGTTTTCCGCCGGGCACTCTTTGGGCCGGCGCAGCACGCAGAAACACCTAGATTGAAGATAAGCGCCTTTTGCCATTGACCGCGACGAACATAGAAGATGCACAAACTTCTTGCAATCCCGGCCGAATGGAAGGAGATATCTGCTTAAAACTTTCTGTGCAAGTGTAGACAGTGGCACCCGACATGCCTGCGTTGTCGTTTTCCGCCGGGCACTCTTTGGGCCGGAGCAGCACGCAGAAACACCTAGATTGAAGATAAGCGCCTTTTGCCATTGACCGCGACGAACATAGAAGATGCACAAACTTCTTGCAATTCCGGCCGAACGAAAGAAGATATCTGCTCAAAACATTCTGTGCAGGTGCAGACAGTGGCACCCGACATGCCTGCGTTGTCGTTTTCAGCCGGGCACTCTTTGGGCCGGAGCAGCACGCAGAAACACCTAGATTGAAGATAAGCGTCTTTTTGTCATTGACCGTGACCAACATTGAAGATGCACAAACTTCTTTCAATTCCGGCCGAACGGAAGGAGATATCTGCTCACAATTTTCTGTGCAGGTGTAGACATGGGCACCCGACATGCCTGCGTTGTCGTTTTCCGCCGGGCACTCTTTGGGCCGGAGCAGCACGCAGAAACACCTAGATTGAAGATAAACGCCTTTTGCCATTGACCGCGACGAACATAGAAGATGCACAAACTTCTTGCAATCCCGGCCGAATGGAAGGAGATATCTGCTCAAAACTTTCTGTGCAAGTGTAGACAGTGGCACCCGACATGCCTGCGTTGTCGTTTTCCGCCGGGCACTCTTTGGGCTGGAGCAGCACGCAGAAACACCTAGATTGAAGATAAGCGCCTTTTGCCATTGACCGCGACGAATATAGAAGATGCACAAACTTCTTGCAATCCCGGCCGAATGGAAGGAGATATCTGCTCAAAACTTTCTGTGCAAGTGTAGACAGTGGCACCCGACATGCCTGCGTTGTCGTTTTCCGCCGGGCACTCTTTGGGCCGGAGCAGCACGCAGAAACACCTAGATTGAAGATAAGCGCCTTTTGCCATTGACCGCGACGAACATAGAAGATGCACAAACTTCTTGCAATTCCGGCCGAATGGAAGGAGATATCTGCTCAAAACTTTCTGAGCTGGTGCAGACAGTGGCACCCGACATGCCTGCGTTGTCGTTTTCAGCCGGGCACTCTTTGGGCCGGCGCAGCACGCAGAAACACCTAGATTGCAGATAAGGGCTTTTTGACATTGACCGTGACCAATATTGAAGATGCACAAACGTCTTGCAATTCCGGCCGAACGGAAGGAGATATCTGCTCACAATTTTCTGTGCAGGTGTAGACAGTGGCACCCGACATGCCTGCGTTGTCGTTTTCAGCCGGGCACTCTTTGGGCCGGAGCAGCACGCTGAAACACCTAGATTGAAGATAAGCGCCTTTTTGTCATTGACCGCGACCAACATTGAAGATGCACAAACTTATTTCAATTCCGGCCGAACGGAAGGAGATATCTGCTCACAACTTTCTGTGCAGGTGCAGACAGTGGCACCCGACATGCCTGCGTTGTCGTTTTCCGCCGGGCACTCTTTGGGCCGGCGCAGCACGCAGAAACACCTAGATTGAAGATAAGCGCCTTTTGCCATTGACCGCGACGAACATAGAAGATGCACAAACTTCTTGCAATTCCGGCCGAATAGAAGGAGATATCTGCTCAAAACTTTCTGTGCAGGTGTAGACAGTGGCACTCGACATGACTGCGTTGTCGTTTTCCGCCGGGCACTCTTTGGGCCGGAGCAGCACGCAGAAACACCTAGATTGAAGATAAGCGCCTTTTGCCATTGACCGCGACGAACATAGAAGTTGCACAAACTTCTTGCAATCCCGGCCGAATGGAAGGAGATATCTGCTCAAAACTTTCTGTGCAAGTGTAGACAGTGGCACCCGACATGCCTGCGTTGTCGTTTTCCGCCGGGCACTCTTTGGGCCGGAGCAGCACGCAGAAACACCTAGATTGAAGATAAGCGCCTTTTGCCATTGACCGCGACGAACATAGAAGATGCACAAACTTCTTGCAATTCCGGCCGAATGGAAGGAGATATCTGCTCAAAACTTTCTGAGCTGGTGCAGACAGTGGCACCCGACATGCCTGCGTTGTCGTTTTCAGCCGGGCACTCTTTGGGACGGCGCAGCACGCAGAAACACCTAGATTGCAGATAAGGGCTTTTTGACATTGAACGTGACCAACATTGAAGATGCACAAACGTCTGGCAATTCCGGCCGAACGGAAGGAGATATCTGCTCACAGTTTTCTGTGCAGGTGTAGACAGTGGCACCCGACATGCCTGCGTTGTCGTTTTCCGCCGGGCACTCTTTGGGCCGGCGCAGCACGCAGAAACACCTAGATTGAAGATAAGCGCCTTTTGCCATTGACCGCGACGAACATAGAAGATGCACAAACTTCTTGCAATTCCGGCCGAATGGAAGGAGATATCTGCTCAAAACTTTCTGAGCTGGTGCAGACAGTGGCACCCGACATGACTGCGTTGTCGTTTTCAGCCGGGCACTCTTTGGGCCGGCGCAGCACGCAGAAACACCTAGATTGCAGATAAGGGCTTTTTGACATTGAGAGTGACCAATATTGAAGATGCACAAACGTCTTGAAATTCCGGCCGAACGAAAGAAGATATCTGCTCAAAACATTCTGTGCAGGTGCAGACAGTGGCACCCGACATGCCTGCATTGTCGTTTTCAGCCGGGCACTCTTTGGGCCGGAGCAGCACGCAGAAACACCTAGATTGAAGATAAGCGCCTTTTTGTCATTGACCGCGACCAACATTGAAGATGCACAAACTTCTTTCAATTCCGGCCGAAAGGAAGGAGATATCTGCTCACAACTTTCTGTGCAGGTGCAGACAGTGGCACCCGACATGCCTGCGTTGTCGTTTTCCGCCGGGCACTCTTTGGGCCGGCGCAGCACGCAGAAACACCTGGATTGAAGATAAGCGCCTTTTGCCATTGACCGCGACGAACATAGAAGATGCACAAACTTCTTGCAATTCCGGCGGAATAGAAGGAGATATCTGCTCAAAACTTTCTGTGCAGGTGTAGACAGTGGCACTCGACATGCCTGCGTTGTCGTTTTCCGCCGGGCACTCTTTGGGCCGGCGCAGCACGCAGAAACACCTAGATTGAAGATAAGCGCCTTTTGCCATTGACCGCGACGAACATAGAAGATGCACAAACTTCTTGCAATCCCGGCCGAATGGAAGGAGATATCTGCTTAAAACTTTCTGTGCAAGTGTAGACAGTGGCACCCGACATGCCTGCGTTGTCGTTTTCCGCCGGGCACTCTTTGGGCCGGAGCAGCACGCAGAAACACCTAGATTGAAGATAAGCGCCTTTTGCCATTGACCGCGACGAACATAGAAGATGCACAAACTTCTTGCAATTCCGGCCGAACGAAAGAAGATATCTGCTCAAAACATTCTGTGCAGGTGCAGACAGTGGCACCCGACATGCCTGCGTTGTCGTTTTCAGCCGGGCACTCTTTGGGCCGGAGCAGCACGCAGAAACACCTAGATTGAAGATAAGCGTCTTTTTGTCATTGACCGTGACCAACATTGAAGATGCACAAACTTCTTTCAATTCCGGCCGAACGGAAGGAGATATCTGCTCACAATTTTCTGTGCAGGTGTAGACATGGGCACCCGACATGCCTGCGTTGTCGTTTTCCGCCGGGCACTCTTTGGGCCGGCGCAGCACGCAGAAACACCTAGATTGAAGATAAGCGCCTTTTGCCATTGACCGCGACGAACATAGAAGATGCACAAACATCTTGCAATTCCGGCCGAATGGAAGGAGATATCTGCTCAAAACTTTCTGAGCTGGTGCAGACAGTGGCACCCGACATGCCTTCGTTGTCGTTTTCAGCCGGGCACTCTTTGGGCCGGCGCAGCACGCAGAAACACCTAGATTGCAGATAAGGGCTTTTTGACATTGACCGTGACCAATATTGAAGATGCACAAACGTCTTGCAATTCCGGCCGAATGAAAGAAGATATCTGCTCAAAACTTTCTGTGCAGGTGCAGACAGCGGCACCCGACATGCCTGCGTTGTCGTTTTCAGCCGGGCACTCTTTGGGCCGGAGCAGCACGCAGAAACACCTAGATTGAAGATAAGCGCCTTTTTGTCATTGACCGCGACCAACATTGAAGATGCACAAACTTATTTTAATTCCGGCCGAACGGAAGGAGATATCTGCTCACAACTTTCTGTGCAGGTGCAGACAGTGGCACCCGACATGCCTGCGTTGTCGTTTTCCACCGGGCACTCTTTGGGCCGGCGCAGCACGCAGAAACACCTAGATTGAAGATAAGCGCCTTTTGCCATTGACCGCGACGAACATAGAAGATGCACAAACTTCTTGCAATCCCGGCCGAATGGAAGGAGATATCTGCTCAAAACTTTCTGTGCAAGTGTAGACAGTGGCACCCGACATGCCTGCGTTGTCGTTTTCCGCCGGGCACTCTTTGGGCCGGCGCAGCACGCAGAAACACCTAGATTGAAGATAAGCGCCTTTTGCCATTGACCGCGACGAACATAGAAGATGCACAAACTTCTTGCAATTCCAGCCGAATGGAAGGAGATATCTGCTCAAAACTTTCTGAGCTGGTGCAGACAGTGGCACCCGACATGCCTGCGTTGTCGTTATCAGCCGGGAACTCTTTGGGCCGGCGCAGCTCGCAGAAACACCTAGATTGCAGATAAGGGCTTTTTGATATTGACCGTGACCAATTTGGAAGATGCACAAACGTCTTGCAATTCCGGCCGAATGGAAGGAGATATCTGCTCACAATTTTCTGTGCAGGTGTAGACAGTGGCACCCGACATGCCTGCGTTGTCGTTTTCCGCCTGGCACTCTTTGGGCCGGCGCAGCACGCAGAAACACCTAGATTGAAGATAAGCGCCTTTTGCCATTGACCGCGACGAACATAGAAGATGCACAAACATCTTGCAATTCCGGCCGAATGGAAGGAGATATCTGCTCAAAACTTTCTGAGCTGGTGCAGACAGTGGCACCCGACATGCCTGCGTTGTCGTTTTCAGCCGGGCACTCTTTGGGCCGGCGCAGCACGCAGAAACACCTAGATTGAAGATAAGCGCCTTTTGCCATTGACCGCGACGAACATAGAAGATGCACAAACTTCTTGCAATAACGGCCGAATAGAAGGAGATATCTGCTCAAAACTTTCTGTGCAAGTGTAGACAGTGGCACCCGACATGCCTGCGTTGTCGTTTTCCGCCGGGCACTCTTTGGGCCGGAGCAGCACGCAGAAACACCTAGATTGAAGATAAGCGCCTTTTGCCATTGACCGCGACGAACATAGAAGATGCACAAACTTCTTGCAATTCCAGCCGAATGGAAGGAGATATCTGCTCAAAACTTTCTGAGCTGGTGCAGACAGTGGCACCCGACATGCCTGCGTTGTCGTTTTCAGCCGGGAACTCTTTGGGCCGGCGCAGCACGCAGAAACACCTAGATTGCAGATAAGGGCTTTTTGACATTGACCGTGACCAATATTGAAGATGCACAAACGTCTTGCAATTCCGGCCGAATGAAAGAAGATATCTGCTCAAAACTTTCTGTGCAGGTGCAGACAGTGGCACCCGACATGCCTGCGTTGTCGTTTTCAGCCGGGCACTCTTTGGGCCGGAGCAGCACGCAGAAACACCTAGATTGAAGATAAGCGCCTTTTGCCATTGACCGCGACGAACATAGAAGATGCACAAACTTCTTGCAATCCCGGCCGAATGGAAGGAGATATCTGCTCAAAACTTCCTGTGCAAGTGTAGACAGTGGCACCCGACATGCCTGCGTTGTCGTTTTCCGCCGGGCACTCTTTGGGCTGGAGCAGCACGCAGAAACACCTAGATTGAAGATAAGCGCCTTTTGCCATTGACCGCGACGAACATAGAAGATGCACAAACTTCTTGCAATCCCGGCCGAATGGAAGGAGATATCTGCTCAAAACTTTCTGTGCAAGTGTAGACAGTGGCACCCGACATGCCTGCGTTGTCGTTTTCCGCCGGGCACTCTTTGGGCCGGAGCAGCACGCAGAAACACCTAGATTGAAGATAAGCGCCTTTTGCCATTGACCGCGACGAACATAGAAGTTGCACAAACTTCTTGCAATCCCGGCCGAATGGAAGGAGATATCTGCTCAAAACTTTCTGTGCAAGTGTAGACAGTGGCACCCGACATGCCTGCGTTGTCGTTTTCCGCCGGGCACTCTTTGGGCCGGAGCAGCACGCAGAAACACCTAGATTGAAGATAAGCGCCTTTTGCCATTGACCGCGACGAACATAGAAGATGCACAAACTTCTTGCAATTCCGGCCGAATGGAAGGAGATATCTGCTCAAAACTTTCTGAGCTGGTGCAGACAGTGGCACCCGACATGCCTGCGTTGTCGTTTTCAGCCGGGCACTCTTTGGGACGGCGCAGCACGCAGAAACACCTAGATTGCAGATAAGGGCTTTTTGACATTGAACGTGACCAACATTGAAGATGCACAAACGTCTGGCAATTCCGGCCGAACGGAAGGAGATATCTGCTCACAGTTTTCTGTGCAGGTGTAGACAGTGGCACCCGACATGCCTGCGTTGTCGTTTTCCGCCGGGCACTCTTTGGGCCGGCGCAGCACGCAGAAACACCTAGATTGAAGATAAGCGCCTTTTGCCATTGACCGCGACGAACATAGAAGATGCACAAACTTCTTGCAATTCCGGCCGAATGGAAGGAGATATCTGCTCAAAACTTTCTGAGCTGGTGCAGACAGTGGCACCCGACATGACTGCGTTGTCGTTTTCAGCCGGGCACTCTTTGGGCCGGCGCAGCACGCAGAAACACCTAGATTGCAGATAAGGGCTTTTTGACATTGAGAGTGACCAATATTGAAGATGCACAAACGTCTTGAAATTCCGGCCGAACGAAAGAAGATATCTGCTCAAAACATTCTGTGCAGGTGCAGACAGTGGCACCCGACATGCCTGCATTGTCGTTTTCAGCCGGGCACTCTTTGGGCCGGAGCAGCACGCAGAAACACCTAGATTGAAGATAAGCGCCTTTTTGTCATTGACCGCGACCAACATTGAAGATGCACAAACTTCTTTCAATTCCGGCCGAAAGGAAGGAGATATCTGCTCACAACTTTCTGTGCAGGTGCAGACAGTGGCACCCGACATGCCTGCGTTGTCGTTTTCCGCCGGGCACTCTTTGGGCCGGCGCAGCACGCAGAAACACCTGGATTGAAGATAAGCGCCTTTTGCCATTGACCGCGACGAACATAGAAGATGCACAAACTTCTTGCAATTCCGGCGGAATAGAAGGAGATATCTGCTCAAAACTTTCTGTGCAGGTGTAGACAGTGGCACTCGACATGCCTGCGTTGTCGTTTTCCGCCGGGCACTCTTTGGGCCGGCGCAGCACGCAGAAACACCTAGATTGAAGATAAGCGCCTTTTGCCATTGACCGCGACGAACATAGAAGATGCACAAACTTCTTGCAATCCCGGCCGAATGGAAGGAGATATCTGCTTAAAACTTTCTGTGCAAGTGTAGACAGTGGCACCCGACATGCCTGCGTTGTCGTTTTCCGCCGGGCACTCTTTGGGCCGGAGCAGCACGCAGAAACACCTAGATTGAAGATAAGCGCCTTTTGCCATTGACCGCGACGAACATAGAAGATGCACAAACTTCTTGCAATTCCGGCCGAACGAAAGAAGATATCTGCTCAAAACATTCTGTGCAGGTGCAGACAGTGGCACCCGACATGCCTGCGTTGTCGTTTTCAGCCGGGCACTCTTTGGGCCGGAGCAGCACGCAGAAACACCTAGATTGAAGATAAGCGTCTTTTTGTCATTGACCGTGACCAACATTGAAGATGCACAAACTTCTTTCAATTCCGGCCGAACGGAAGGAGATATCTGCTCACAATTTTCTGTGCAGGTGTAGACATGGGCACCCGACATGCCTGCGTTGTCGTTTTCCGCCGGGCACTCTTTGGGCCGGCGCAGCACGCAGAAACACCTAGATTGAAGATAAGCGCCTTTTGCCATTGACCGCGACGAACATAGAAGATGCACAAACATCTTGCAATTCCGGCCGAATGGAAGGAGATATCTGCTCAAAACTTTCTGAGCTGGTGCAGACAGTGGCACCCGACATGCCTTCGTTGTCGTTTTCAGCCGGGCACTCTTTGGGCCGGCGCAGCACGCAGAAACACCTAGATTGCAGATAAGGGCTTTTTGACATTGACCGTGACCAATATTGAAGATGCACAAACGTCTTGCAATTCCGGCCGAATGAAAGAAGATATCTGCTCAAAACTTTCTGTGCAGGTGCAGACAGCGGCACCCGACATGCCTGCGTTGTCGTTTTCAGCCGGGCACTCTTTGGGCCGGAGCAGCACGCAGAAACACCTAGATTGAAGATAAGCGCCTTTTTGTCATTGACCGCGACCAACATTGAAGATGCACAAACTTATTTTAATTCCGGCCGAACGGAAGGAGATATCTGCTCACAACTTTCTGTGCAGGTGCAGACAGTGGCACCCGACATGCCTGCGTTGTCGTTTTCCACCGGGCACTCTTTGGGCCGGCGCAGCACGCAGAAACACCTAGATTGAAGATAAGCGCCTTTTGCCATTGACCGCGACGAACATAGAAGATGCACAAACTTCTTGCAATCCCGGCCGAATGGAAGGAGATATCTGCTCAAAACTTTCTGTGCAAGTGTAGACAGTGGCACCCGACATGCCTGCGTTGTCGTTTTCCGCCGGGCACTCTTTGGGCCGGCGCAGCACGCAGAAACACCTAGATTGAAGATAAGCGCCTTTTGCCATTGACCGCGACGAACATAGAAGATGCACAAACTTCTTGCAATTCCAGCCGAATGGAAGGAGATATCTGCTCAAAACTTTCTGAGCTGGTGCAGACAGTGGCACCCGACATGCCTGCGTTGTCGTTATCAGCCGGGAACTCTTTGGGCCGGCGCAGCTCGCAGAAACACCTAGATTGCAGATAAGGGCTTTTTGATATTGACCGTGACCAATTTGGAAGATGCACAAACGTCTTGCAATTCCGGCCGAATGGAAGGAGATATCTGCTCACAATTTTCTGTGCAGGTGTAGACAGTGGCACCCGACATGCCTGCGTTGTCGTTTTCCGCCTGGCACTCTTTGGGCCGGCGCAGCACGCAGAAACACCTAGATTGAAGATAAGCGCCTTTTGCCATTGACCGCGACGAACATAGAAGATGCACAAACATCTTGCAATTCCGGCCGAATGGAAGGAGATATCTGCTCAAAACTTTCTGAGCTGGTGCAGACAGTGGCACCCGACATGCCTGCGTTGTCGTTTTCAGCCGGGCACTCTTTGGGCCGGCGCAGCACGCAGAAACACCTAGATTGAAGATAAGCGCCTTTTGCCATTGACCGCGACGAACATAGAAGATGCACAAACTTCTTGCAATAACGGCCGAATAGAAGGAGATATCTGCTCAAAACTTTCTGTGCAAGTGTAGACAGTGGCACCCGACATGCCTGCGTTGTCGTTTTCCGCCGGGCACTCTTTGGGCCGGAGCAGCACGCAGAAACACCTAGATTGAAGATAAGCGCCTTTTGCCATTGACCGCGACGAACATAGAAGATGCACAAACTTCTTGCAATTCCAGCCGAATGGAAGGAGATATCTGCTCAAAACTTTCTGAGCTGGTGCAGACAGTGGCACCCGACATGCCTGCGTTGTCGTTTTCAGCCGGGAACTCTTTGGGCCGGCGCAGCACGCAGAAACACCTAGATTGCAGATAAGGGCTTTTTGACATTGACCGTGACCAATATTGAAGATGCACAAACGTCTTGCAATTCCGGCCGAATGAAAGAAGATATCTGCTCAAAACTTTCTGTGCAGGTGCAGACAGTGGCACCCGACATGCCTGCGTTGTCGTTTTCAGCCGGGCACTCTTTGGGCCGGAGCAGCACGCAGAAACACCTAGATTGAAGATAAGCGCCTTTTGCCATTGACCGCGACGAACATAGAAGATGCACAAACTTCTTGCAATCCCGGCCGAATGGAAGGAGATATCTGCTCAAAACTTCCTGTGCAAGTGTAGACAGTGGCACCCGACATGCCTGCGTTGTCGTTTTCCGCCGGGCACTCTTTGGGCTGGAGCAGCACGCAGAAACACCTAGATTGAAGATAAGCGCCTTTTGCCATTGACCGCGACGAACATAGAAGATGCACAAACTTCTTGCAATCCCGGCCGAATGGAAGGAGATATCTGCTCAAAACTTTCTGTGCAAGTGTAGACAGTGGCACCCGACATGCCTGCGTTGTCGTTTTCCGCCGGGCACTCTTTGGGCCGGAGCAGCACGCAGAAACACCTAGATTGAAGATAAGCGCCTTTTGCCATTGACCGCGACGAACATAGAAGATGCACAAACTTCTTGCAATTCCGGCCGAATGGAAGGAGATATCTGCTCAAAACTTTCTGAGCTGGTGCAGACAGTGGCACCCGACATGCCTGCGTTGTCGTTTTCAGCCGGGCACTCTTTGGGCCGGCGCAGCACGCAGAAACACCTAGATTGCAGATAAGGGCTTTTTGACATTGACCGTGACCAATATTGAAGATGCACAAACGTCTTGCAATTCCGGCCGAACGGAAGGAGATATCTGCTCACAATTTTCTGTGCAGGTGTAGACAGTGGCACCCGACATGCCTGCGTTGTCGTTTTCAGCCGGGCACTCTTTGGGCCGGAGCAGCACGCTGAAACACCTAGATTGAAGATAAGCGCCTTTTTGTCATTGACCGCGACCAACATTGAAGATGCACAAACTTATTTCAATTCCGGCCGAACGGAAGGAGATATCTGCTCACAACTTTCTGTGCAGGTGCAGACAGTGGCACCCGACATGCCTGCGTTGTCGTTTTCCGCCGGGCACTCTTTGGGCCGGCGCAGCACGCAGAAACACCTAGATTGAAGATAAGCGCCTTTTGCCATTGACCGCGACGAACATAGAAGATGCACAAACTTCTTGCAATTCCGGCCGAATAGAAGGAGATATCTGCTCAAAACTTTCTGTGCAGGTGTAGACAGTGGCACTCGACATGCCTGCGTTGTCGTTTTCCGCCGGGCACTCTTTGGGCCGGAGCAGCACGCAGAAACACCTAGATTGAAGATAAGCGCCTTTTGCCATTGACCGCGACGAACATAGAAGTTGCACAAACTTCGTGCAATCCCGGCCGAATGGAAGGAGATATCTGCTCAAAACTTTCTGTGCAAGTGTAGACAGTGGCACCCGACATGCCTGCGTTGTCGTTTTCCGCCGGGCACTCTTTGGGCCGGAGCAGCACGCAGAAACACCTAGATTGAAGATAAGCGCCTTTTGCCATTGACCGCGACGAACATAGAAGATGCACAAACTTCTTGCAATTCCGGCCGAATGGAAGGAGATATCTGCTCAAAACTTTCTGAGCTGGTGCAGACAGTGGCACCCGACATGCCTTCGTTGTCGTTTTCAGCCGGGCACTCTTTGGGCCGGAGCAGCACGCAGAAACACCTAGATTGAAGATAAGCGCCTTTTTGTCATTGACCGCGACCAACATTGAAGATGCACAAACTTCTTTCAATTCCGGCCGAACGGAAGGAGATATCTGCTCACAACTTTCTGTGCAGGTGCAGACAGTGGCAACCGACATGCCTGCGTTGTCGTTTTCCGCCGGGCACTCTTTGGGCCGGCGCAGCACGCAGAAACACCTAGATTGAAGATAAGCGCCTTTTGCCATTGACCGCGACGAACATAGAAGATGCACAAACATCTTGCAATTCCGGCCGAATGGAAGGAGATATCTGCTCAAAACTTTCTGAGCTGGTGCAGACAGTGGAACTCGACATGCCTGCTTTGTCGTTTTCCGCCGGGCACTCTTTGGGCCGGAGCAGCACGCAGAAACACCTAGATTGAAGATAAGCGCCTTTTGCCATTGACCGCGACGAACATAGAAGATGCACAAACTTCTTGCAATTCCGGCCGAATGGAAGGAGATATCTGCTCAAAACTTTCTGTGCAGGTGCAGACATTGGCACCCGACATGCCTCCGTTGTCGTTTTCCGCCGGGCACTCTTTGGGCCGGCGCAGCACGCAGAAACACCTAGATTGAAGATAAGCGCCTTTTGCCTTTGACCGCGACGAACATAGAAGATGCACAAACATCTTGCAATTCCGGCCGAATGGAAGGAGATATCTGCTCAAAACTTTCTGAGCTGGTGCAGACAGTGGCACCCGACATGCCTGCGTTGTCGTTTTCAGCCGGGCACTCTTTGGGCCGGCGCAGCACGCAGAAACACCTAGATTGCAGATAAGGGGTTTTTGACATTGACCGTGACCAATATTGAAGATGCACAAACGTCTTGCAATTCCGGCCGAATGAAAGAAGATATCTGCTCAAAACTTTCTGTGCAGCACGCAGAAACACCTAGATTGCAGATAAGGGCTTTTTGACATTGAGAGTGACCAATATTGAAGATGCACAAACGTCTTGAAATTCCGGCCGAACGAAAGAAGATATCTGCTCAAAACATTCTGTGCAGGTGCAGACAGTGGCACCCGACATGCCTGCATTGTCGTTTTCAGCCGGGCACTCTTTGGGCCGGAGCAGCACGCAGAAACACCTAGATTGAAGATAAGCGCCTTTTTGTCATTGACCGCGACCAACATTGAAGATGCACAAACTTCTTTCAATTCCGGCCGAAAGGAAGGAGATATCTGCTCACAACTTTCTGTGCAGGTGCAGACAGTGGCACCCGACATGCCTGCGTTGTCGTTTTCCGCCGGGCACTCTTTGGGCCGGCGCAGCACGCAGAAACACCTGGATTGAAGATAAGCGCCTTTTGCCATTGACCGCGACGAACATAGAAGATGCACAAACTTCTTGCAATTCCGGCGGAATAGAAGGAGATATCTGCTCAAAACTTTCTGTGCAGGTGTAGACAGTGGCACTCGACATGCCTGCGTTGTCGTTTTCCGCCGGGCACTCTTTGGGCCGGCGCAGCACGCAGAAACACCTAGATTGAAGATAAGCGCCTTTTGCCATTGACCGCGACGAACATAGAAGATGCACAAACTTCTTGCAATCCCGGCCGAATGGAAGGAGATATCTGCTTAAAACTTTCTGTGCAAGTGTAGACAGTGGCACCCGACATGCCTGCGTTGTCGTTTTCCGCCGGGCACTCTTTGGGCCGGAGCAGCACGCAGAAACACCTAGATTGAAGATAAGCGCCTTTTGCCATTGACCGCGACGAACATAGAAGATGCACAAACTTCTTGCAATTCCGGCCGAACGAAAGAAGATATCTGCTCAAAACATTCTGTGCAGGTGCAGACAGTGGCACCCGACATGCCTGCGTTGTCGTTTTCAGCCGGGCACTCTTTGGGCCGGAGCAGCACGCAGAAACACCTAGATTGAAGATAAGCGTCTTTTTGTCATTGACCGTGACCAACATTGAAGATGCACAAACTTCTTTCAATTCCGGCCGAACGGAAGGAGATATCTGCTCACAATTTTCTGTGCAGGTGTAGACATGGGCACCCGACATGCCTGCGTTGTCGTTTTCCGCCGGGCACTCTTTGGGCCGGAGCAGCACGCAGAAACACCTAGATTGAAGATAAGCGCCTTTTGCCATTGACCGCGACGAACATAGAAGATGCACAAACTTCTTGCAATCCCGGCCGAATGGAAGGAGATATCTGCTCAAAACTTTCTGTGCAAGTGTAGACAGTGGCACCCGACATGCCTGCGTTGTCGTTTTCCGCCGGGCACTCTTTGGGCTGGAGCAGCACGCAGAAACACCTAGATTGAAGATAAGCGCCTTTTGCCATTGACCGCGACGAACATAGAAGATGCACAAACTTCTTGCAATCCCGGCCGAATGGAAGGAGATATCTGCTCAAAACTTTCTGTGCAAGTGTAGACAGTGGCACCCGACATGCCTGCGTTGTCGTTTTCCGCCGGGCACTCTTTGGGCCGGAGCAGCACGCAGAAACACCTAGATTGAAGATAAGCGCCTTTTGCCATTGACCGCGACGAACATAGAAGATGCACAAACTTCTTGCAATTCCGGCCGAATGGAAGGAGATATCTGCTCAAAACTTTCTGAGCTGGTGCAGACAGTGGCACCCGACATGCCTTCGTTGTCGTTTTCAGCCGGGCACTCTTTGGGCCGGAGCAGCACGCAGAAACACCTAGATTGAAGATAAGCGCCTTTTTGTCATTGACCGCGACCAACATTGAAGATGCACAAACTTCTTTCAATTCCGGCCGAACGGAAGGAGATATCTGCTCACAACTTTCTGTGCAGGTGCAGACAGTGGCAACCGACATGCCTGCGTTGTCGTTTTCCGCCGGGCACTCTTTGGGCCGGCGCAGCACGCAGAAACACCTAGATTGAAGATAAGCGCCTTTTGCCATTGACCGCGACGAACATAGAAGATGCACAAACATCTTGCAATTCCGGCCGAATGGAAGGAGATATCTGCTCAAAACTTTCTGAGCTGGTGCAGACAGTGGAACTCGACATGCCTGCTTTGTCGTTTTCCGCCGGGCACTCTTTGGGCCGGAGCAGCACGCAGAAACACCTAGATTGAAGATAAGCGCCTTTTGCCATTGACCGCGACGAACATAGAAGATGCACAAACTTCTTGCAATTCCGGCCGAATGGAAGGAGATATCTGCTCAAAACTTTCTGAGCTGGTGCAGACAGTGGCACCCGACATGCCTGCGTTGTCGTTTTCAGCCGGGCACTCTTTGGGCCGGCGCAGCACGCAGAAACACCTAGATTGCAGATAAGGGCTTTTTGACATTGACCGTGACCAATATTGAAGATGCACAAACGTCTTGCAATTCCGGCCGAACGGAAGGAGATATCTGCTCACAATTTTCTGTGCAGGTGTAGACAGTGGCACCCGACATGCCTGCGTTGTCGTTTTCAGCCGGGCACTCTTTGGGCCGGAGCAGCACGCTGAAACACCTAGATTGAAGATAAGCGCCTTTTTGTCATTGACCGCGACCAACATTGAAGATGCACAAACTTATTTCAATTCCGGCCGAACGGAAGGAGATATCTGCTCACAACTTTCTGTGCAGGTGCAGACAGTGGCACCCGACATGCCTGCGTTGTCGTTTTCCGCCGGGCACTCTTTGGGCCGGCGCAGCACGCAGAAACACCTAGATTGAAGATAAGCGCCTTTTGCCATTGACCGCGACGAACATAGAAGATGCACAAACTTCTTGCAATTCCGGCCGAATAGAAGGAGATATCTGCTCAAAACTTTCTGTGCAGGTGTAGACAGTGGCACTCGACATGACTGCGTTGTCGTTTTCCGCCGGGCACTCTTTGGGCCGGAGCAGCACGCAGAAACACCTAGATTGAAGATAAGCGCCTTTTGCCATTGACCGCGACGAACATAGAAGTTGCACAAACTTCTTGCAATCCCGGCCGAATGGAAGGAGATATCTGCTCAAAACTTTCTGTGCAAGTGTAGACAGTGGCACCCGACATGCCTGCGTTGTCGTTTTCCGCCGGGCACTCTTTGGGCCGGAGCAGCACGCAGAAACACCTAGATTGAAGATAAGCGCCTTTTGCCATTGACCGCGACGAACATAGAAGATGCACAAACTTCTTGCAATTCCGGCCGAATGGAAGGAGATATCTGCTCAAAACTTTCTGAGCTGGTGCAGACAGTGGCACCCGACATGCCTGCGTTGTCGTTTTCAGCCGGGCACTCTTTGGGACGGCGCAGCACGCAGAAACACCTAGATTGCAGATAAGGGCTTTTTGACATTGAACGTGACCAACATTGAAGATGCACAAACGTCTGGCAATTCCGGCCGAACGGAAGGAGATATCTGCTCACAGTTTTCTGTGCAGGTGTAGACAGTGGCACCCGACATGCCTGCGTTGTCGTTTTCCGCCGGGCACTCTTTGGGCCGGCGCAGCACGCAGAAACACCTAGATTGAAGATAAGCGCCTTTTGCCATTGACCGCGACGAACATAGAAGATGCACAAACTTCTTGCAATTCCGGCCGAATGGAAGGAGATATCTGCTCAAAACTTTCTGAGCTGGTGCAGACAGTGGCACCCGACATGACTGCGTTGTCGTTTTCAGCCGGGCACTCTTTGGGCCGGCGCAGCACGCAGAAACACCTAGATTGCAGATAAGGGCTTTTTGACATTGAGAGTGACCAATATTGAAGATGCACAAACGTCTTGAAATTCCGGCCGAACGAAAGAAGATATCTGCTCAAAACATTCTGTGCAGGTGCAGACAGTGGCACCCGACATGCCTGCATTGTCGTTTTCAGCCGGGCACTCTTTGGGCCGGCGCAGCACGCAGAAACACCTAGATTGAAGATAAGCGCCTTTTGCCATTGACCGCGACGAACATAGAAGATGCACAAACTTCTTGCAATTCCGGCCGAATAGAAGGAGATATCTGCTCAAAACTTTCTGTGCAGGTGTAGACAGTGGCACTCGACATGCCTGCGTTGTCGTTTTCCGCCGGGCACTCTTTGGGCCGGAGCAGCACGCAGAAACACCTAGATTGAAGATAAGCGCCTTTTGCCATTGACCGCGACGAACATAGAAGTTGCACAAACTTCGTGCAATCCCGGCCGAATGGAAGGAGATATCTGCTCAAAACTTTCTGTGCAAGTGTAGACAGTGGCACCCGACATGCCTGCGTTGTCGTTTTCCGCCGGGCACTCTTTGGGCCGGAGCAGCACGCAGAAACACCTAGATTGAAGATAAGCGCCTTTTGCCATTGACCGCGACGAACATAGAAGATGCACAAACTTCTTGCAATTCCGGCCGAATGGAAGGAGATATCTGCTCAAAACTTTCTGAGCTGGTGCAGACAGTGGCACCCGACATGCCTTCGTTGTCGTTTTCAGCCGGGCACTCTTTGGGCCGGAGCAGCACGCAGAAACACCTAGATTGAAGATAAGCGCCTTTTTGTCATTGACCGCGACCAACATTGAAGATGCACAAACTTCTTTCAATTCCGGCCGAACGGAAGGAGATATCTGCTCACAACTTTCTGTGCAGGTGCAGACAGTGGCAACCGACATGCCTGCGTTGTCGTTTTCCGCCGGGCACTCTTTGGGCCGGCGCAGCACGCAGAAACACCTAGATTGAAGATAAGCGCCTTTTGCCATTGACCGCGACGAACATAGAAGATGCACAAACATCTTGCAATTCCGGCCGAATGGAAGGAGATATCTGCTCAAAACTTTCTGAGCTGGTGCAGACAGTGGAACTCGACATGCCTGCTTTGTCGTTTTCCGCCGGGCACTCTTTGGGCCGGAGCAGCACGCAGAAACACCTAGATTGAAGATAAGCGCCTTTTGCCATTGACCGCGACGAACATAGAAGATGCACAAACTTCTTGCAATTCCGGCCGAATGGAAGGAGATATCTGCTCAAAACTTTCTGTGCAGGTGCAGACATTGGCACCCGACATGCCTCCGTTGTCGTTTTCCGCCGGGCACTCTTTGGGCCGGCGCAGCACGCAGAAACACCTAGATTGAAGATAAGCGCCTTTTGCCTTTGACCGCGACGAACATAGAAGATGCACAAACTTCTTGCAATTCCGGCCGAATGGAAGGAGATATCTGCTCAAAACTTTCTGTGCAGGTGTAGACAGTGGCACCCGACATGCCTGCGTTGTCGTTTTCCGCCGAGCACTCTTTGGGCCGGAGCAGCACGCAGAAACACCTAGATTGAAGATAAGCGCCTTTTGCCATTGACCGCGACGAACATAGAAGATGCACAAACATCTTGCAATTCCGGCCGAATGGAAGGAGATATCTGCTCAAAACTTTCTGAGCTGGTGCAGACAGTGGCACCCGACATGCCTGCGTTGTCGTTTTCAGCCGGGCACTCTTTGGGCCGGCGCAGCACGCAGAAACACCTAGATTGCAGATAAGGGGTTTTTGACATTGACCGTGACCAATATTGAAGATGCACAAACGTCTTGCAATTCCGGCCGAATGAAAGAAGATATCTGCTCAAAACTTTCTGTGCAGCACGCAGAAACACCTAGATTGCAGATAAGGGCTTTTTGACATTGAGAGTGACCAATATTGAAGATGCACAAACGTCTTGAAATTCCGGCCGAACGAAAGAAGATATCTGCTCAAAACATTCTGTGCAGGTGCAGACAGTGGCACCCGACATGCCTGCATTGTCGTTTTCAGCCGGGCACTCTTTGGGCCGGAGCAGCACGCAGAAACACCTAGATTGAAGATAAGCGCCTTTTTGTCATTGACCGCGACCAACATTGAAGATGCACAAACTTCTTTCAATTCCGGCCGAAAGGAAGGAGATATCTGCTCACAACTTTCTGTGCAGGTGCAGACAGTGGCACCCGACATGCCTGCGTTGTCGTTTTCCGCCGGGCACTCTTTGGGCCGGCGCAGCACGCAGAAACACCTGGATTGAAGATAAGCGCCTTTTGCCATTGACCGCGACGAACATAGAAGATGCACAAACTTCTTGCAATTCCGGCGGAATAGAAGGAGATATCTGCTCAAAACTTTCTGTGCAGGTGTAGACAGTGGCACTCGACATGCCTGCGTTGTCGTTTTCCGCCGGGCACTCTTTGGGCCGGCGCAGCACGCAGAAACACCTAGATTGAAGATAAGCGCCTTTTGCCATTGACCGCGACGAACATAGAAGATGCACAAACTTCTTGCAATCCCGGCCGAATGGAAGGAGATATCTGCTTAAAACTTTCTGTGCAAGTGTAGACAGTGGCACCCGACATGCCTGCGTTGTCGTTTTCCGCCGGGCACTCTTTGGGCCGGAGCAGCACGCAGAAACACCTAGATTGAAGATAAGCGCCTTTTGCCATTGACCGCGACGAACATAGAAGATGCACAAACTTCTTGCAATTCCGGCCGAACGAAAGAAGATATCTGCTCAAAACATTCTGTGCAGGTGCAGACAGTGGCACCCGACATGCCTGCGTTGTCGTTTTCAGCCGGGCACTCTTTGGGCCGGAGCAGCACGCAGAAACACCTAGATTGAAGATAAGCGTCTTTTTGTCATTGACCGTGACCAACATTGAAGATGCACAAACTTCTTTCAATTCCGGCCGAACGGAAGGACATATCTGCTCACAATTTTCTGTGCAGGTGTAGACATGGGCACCCGACATGCCTGCGTTGTCGTTTTCCGCCGGGCACTCTTTGGGCCGGAGCAGCACGCAGAAACACCTAGATTGAAGATAAGCGCCTTTTGCCATTGACCGCGACGAACATAGAAGATGCACAAACTTCTTGCAATCCCGGCCGAATGGAAGGAGATATCTGCTCAAAACTTTCTGTGCAAGTGTAGACAGTGGCACCCGACATGCCTGCGTTGTCGTTTTCCGCCGGGCACTCTTTGGGCTGGAGCAGCACGCAGAAACACCTAGATTGAAGATAAGCGCCTTTTGCCATTGACCGCGACGAACATAGAAGATGCACAAACTTCTTGCAATCCCGGCCGAATGGAAGGAGATATCTGCTCAAAACTTTCTGTGCAAGTGTAGACAGTGGCACCCGACATGCCTGCGTTGTCGTTTTCCGCCGGGCACTCTTTGGGCCGGAGCAGCACGCAGAAACACCTAGATTGAAGATAAGCGCCTTTTGCCATTGACCGCGACGAACATAGAAGATGCACAAACTTCTTGCAATTCCGGCCGAATGGAAGGAGATATCTGCTCAAAACTTTCTGAGCTGGTGCAGACAGTGGCACCCGACATGACTGCGTTGTCGTTTTCAGCCGGGCACTCTTTGGGCCGGCGCAGCACGCAGAAACACCTAGATTGCAGATAAGGGCTTTTTGACATTGACCGTGACCAATATTGAAGATGCACAAACGTCTTGCAATTCCGGCCGAACGGAAGGAGATATCTGCTCACAATTTTCTGTGCAGGTGTAGACAGTGGCACCCGACATGCCTGCGTTGTCGTTTTCAGCCGGGCACTCTTTGGGCCGGAGCAGCACGCTGAAACACCTAGATTGAAGATAAGCGCCTTTTTGTCATTGACCGCGACCAACATTGAAGATGCACAAACTTATTTCAATTCCGGCCGAACGGAAGGAGATATCTGCTCACAACTTTCTGTGCAGGTGCAGACAGTGGCACCCGACATGCCTGCGTTGTCGTTTTCCGCCGGGCACTCTTTGGGCCGGCGCAGCACGCAGAAACACCTAGATTGAAGATAAGCGCCTTTTGCCATTGACCGCGACGAACATAGAAGATGCACAAACTTCTTGCAATTCCGGCCGAATAGAAGGAGATATCTGCTCAAAACTTTCTGTGCAGGTGTAGACAGTGGCACTCGACATGACTGCGTTGTCGTTTTCCGCCGGGCACTCTTTGGGCCGGAGCAGCACGCAGAAACACCTAGATTGAAGATAAGCGCCTTTTGCCATTGACCGCGACGAACATAGAAGTTGCACAAACTTCTTGCAATCCCGGCCGAATGGAAGGAGATATCTGCTCAAAACTTTCTGTGCAAGTGTAGACAGTGGCACCCGACATGCCTGCGTTGTCGTTTTCCGCCGGGCACTCTTTGGGCCGGAGCAGCACGCAGAAACACCTAGATTGAAGATAAGCGCCTTTTGCCATTGACCGCGACGAACATAGAAGATGCACAAACTTCTTGCAATTCCGGCCGAATGGAAGGAGATATCTGCTCAAAACTTTCTGAGCTGGTGCAGACAGTGGCACCCGACATGCCTGCGTTGTCGTTTTCAGCCGGGCACTCTTTGGGACGGCGCAGCACGCAGAAACACCTAGATTGCAGATAAGGGCTTTTTGACATTGAACGTGACCAACATTGAAGATGCACAAACGTCTGGCAATTCCGGCCGAACGGAAGGAGATATCTGCTCACAGTTTTCTGTGCAGGTGTAGACAGTGGCACCCGACATGCCTGCGTTGTCGTTTTCCGCCGGGCACTCTTTGGGCCGGCGCAGCACGCAGAAACACCTAGATTGAAGATAAGCGCCTTTTGCCATTGACCGCGACGAACATAGAAGATGCACAAACTTCTTGCAATTCCGGCCGAATGGAAGGAGATATCTGCTCAAAACTTTCTGAGCTGGTGCAGACAGTGGCACCCGACATGACTGCGTTGTCGTTTTCAGCCGGGCACTCTTTGGGCCGGCGCAGCACGCAGAAACACCTAGATTGCAGATAAGGGCTTTTTGACATTGAGAGTGACCAATATTGAAGATGCACAAACGTCTTGAAATTCCGGCCGAACGAAAGAAGATATCTGCTCAAAACATTCTGTGCAGGTGCAGACAGTGGCACCCGACATGCCTGCATTGTCGTTTTCAGCCGGGCACTCTTTGGGCCGGAGCAGCACGCAGAAACACCTAGATTGAAGATAAGCGCCTTTTGCCATTGACCGCGACGAACATAGAAGATGCACAAACTTCTTGCAATCCCGGCCGAATGGAAGGAGATATCTGCTCAAAACTTTCTGTGCAAGTGTAGACAGTGGCACCCGACATGCCTGCGTTGTCGTTTTCCGCCGGGCACTCTTTTGGCCGGCGCAGCACGCAGAAACACCTAGATTGAAGATAAGCGCCTTTTGCCATTGACCGCGACGAACATAGAAGATGCACAAACTTCTTGCAATTCCAGCCGAATGGAAGGAGATATCTGCTCAAAACTTTCTGAGCTGGTGCAGACAGTGGCACCCGACATGCCTGCGTTGTCGTTTTCAGCCGGGAACTCTTTGGGCCGGCGCAGCACGCAGAAACACCTAGATTGCAGATAAGGGCTTTTTGACATTGACCGTGACCAATTTGGAAGATGCACAAACGTCTTGCAATTCCGGCCGAATGGAAGGAGATATCTGCTCACAATTTTCTGTGCAGGTGTAGACAGTGGCACCCGACATGCCTGCGTTGTCGTTTTCCGCCGGGCACTCTTTGGGCCGGCGCAGCACGCAGAAACACCTAGATTGAAGATAAGCGCCTTTTGCCATTGACCGCGACGAACATAGAAGATGCACAAACATCTTGCAATTCCGGCCGAATGGAAGGAGATATCTGCTCAAAACTTTCTGAGCTGGTGCAGACAGTGGCACCCGACATGCCTGCGTTGTCGTTTTCAGCCGGGCACTCTTTGGGCCGGCGCAGCACGCAGAAACACCTAGATTGAAGATAAGCGCCTTTTGCCATTGACCGCGACGAACATAGAAGATGCACAAACTTCTTGCAATAACGGCCGAATAGAAGGAGATATCTGCTCAAAACTTTCTGTGCAAGTGTAGACAGTGGCACCCGACATGCCTGCGTTGTCGTTTTCCGCCGGGCACTCTTTGGGCCGGAGCAGCACGCAGAAACACCTAGATTAAAGATAAGCGCCTTTTGCCATTGACCGCGACGAACATAGAAGATGCACAAACTTCTTGCAATTCCAGCCGAATGGAAGGAGATATCTGCTCAAAACTTTTTGAGCTGGTGCAGACAGTGGCACCCGACATGCCTGCGTTGTCGTTTTCAGCCGGGAACTCTTTGGGCCGGCGCAGCACGCAGAAACACCTAGATTGCAGATAAGGGCTTTTTGACATTGACCGTGACCAATTTGGAAGATGCACAAACGTCTTGCAATTCCGGCCGAATGGAAGGAGATATCTGCTCACAATTTTCTGTGCAGGTGTAGACAGTGGCACCCGACATGCCTGCGTTGTCGTTTTCCGCCGGGCACTCTTTGGGCCGGCGCAGCACGCAGAAACACCTAGATTGAAGATAAGCGCCTTTTGCCATTGACCGCGACGAACATAGAAGATGCACAAACATCTTGCAATTCCGGCCGAATGGAAGGAGATATCTGCTCAAAACTTTCTGAGCTGGTGCAGACAGTGGCACCCGACATGCCTGCGTTGTCGTTTTCAGCCGGGCACTCTTTGGGCCGGCGCAGCACGCAGAAACACCTAGATTGAAGATAAGCGCCTTTTGCCATTGACCGCGACGAACATAGAAGATGCACAAACTTCTTGCAATAACGGCCGAATAGAAGGAGATATCTGCTCAAAACTTTCTGTGCAAGTGTAGACAGTGGCACCCGACATGCCTGCGTTGTCGTTTTCCGCCGGGCACTCTTTGGGCCGGAGCAGCACGCAGAAACACCTAGATTGAAGATAAGCGCCTTTTGCCATTGACCGCGACGAACATAGAAGATGCACAAACTTCTTGCAATTCCAGCCGAATGGAAGGAGATATCTGCTCAAAACTTTCTGAGCTGGTGCAGACAGTGGCACCCGACATGCCTGCGTTGTCGTTTTCAGCCGGGAACTCTTTGGGCCGGCGCAGCACGCAGAAACACCTAGATTGCAGATAAGGGCTTTTTGACATTGACCGTGACCAATTTGGAAGATGCACAAACGTCTTGCAATTCCGGCCGAATGGAAGGAGATATCTGCTCACAATTTTCTGTGCAGGTGTAGACAGTGGCACCCGACATGCCTGCGTTGTCGTTTTCCGCCGGGCACTCTTTGGGCCGGCGCAGCACGCAGAAACACCTAGATTGAAGATAAGCGCCTTTTGCCATTGACCGCGACGAACATAGAAGATGCACAAACATCTTGCAATTCCGGCCGAATGGAAGGAGATATCTGCTCAAAACTTTCTGAGCTGGTGCAGACAGTGGCACCCGACATGCCTGCGTTGTCGTTTTCAGCCGGGCACTCTTTGGGCCGGCGCAGCACGCAGAAACACCTAGATTGAAGATAAGCGCCTTTTGCCATTGACCGCGACGAACATAGAAGATGCACAAACTTCTTGCAATAACGGCCGAATAGAAGGAGATATCTGCTCAAAACTTTCTGTGCAAGTGTAGACAGTGGCACCCGACATGCCTGCGTTGTCGTTTTCCGCCGGGCACTCTTTGGGCCGGAGCAGCACGCAGAAACACCTAGATTGAAGATAAGCGCCTTTTGCCATTGACCGCGACGAACATAGAAGATGCACAAACTTCTTGCAATTCCAGCCGAATGGAAGGAGATATCTGCTCAAAACTTTCTGAGCTGGTGCAGACAGTGGCACCCGACATGCCTGCGTTGTCGTTTTCAGCCGGGAACTCTTTGGGCCGGCGCAGCACGCAGAAACACCTAGATTGCAGATAAGGGCTTTTTGACATTGACCGTGACCAATATGGAAGATGCACAAACGTCTTGCAATTCCGGCCGAATGGAAGGAGATATCTGCTCACAACTTTCTGTGCAGGTGCAGACAGTGGCACCCGACATGCCTGCGTTGTCGTTTTCCGCCGGGCACTCTTTGGGCCGGCGCAGCACGCAGAAACACCTAGATTGAAGATAAGCGCCTTTTGCCATTGACCGCGACGAACATAGAAGATGCACAAACTTCTTGCAATTCCGGCCGAATAGAAGGAGATATCTGCTCAAAACTTTCTGTGCAGGTGTAGACAGTGGCACTCGACATGCCTGCGTTGTCGTTTTCCGCCGGGCACTCTTTGGGCCGGAGCAGCACGCAGAAACACCTAGATTGAAGATAAGCGCCTTTTGCCATTGACCGCGACGAACATAGAAGTTGCACAAACTTCTTGCAATCCCGGCCGAATGGAAGGAGATATCTGCTCAAAACTTTCTGTGCAAGTGTAGACAGTGGCACCCGACATGCCTGCGTTGTCGTTTTCCGCCGGGCACTCTTTGGGCCGGAGCAGCACGCAGAAACACCTAGATTGAAGATAAGCGCCTTTTGCCATTGACCGCGACGAACATAGAAGATGCACAAACTTCTTGCAATTCCAGCCGAATGGAAGGAGATATCTGCTCAAAACTTTCTGAGCTGGTGCAGACAGTGGCACCCGACATGCCTGCGTTGTCGTTTTCAGCCGGGAACTCTTTGGGCCGGCGCAGCACGCAGAAACACCTAGATTGCAGATAAGGGCTTTTTGACATTGACCGTGACCAATATGGAAGATGCACAAACGTCTTGCAATTCCGGCCGAATGGAAGGAGATATCTGCTCACAACTTTCTGTGCAGGTGCAGACAGTGGCACCCGACATGCCTGCGTTGTCGTTTTCCGCCGGGCACTCTTTGGGCCGAAGCAGCACGCAGAAACACCTAGATTGAAGATAAGCGCCTTTTGCCATTGACCGCGACGAACATAGAAGATGCACAAACTTCTTGCAATTCCGGCCGAATGGAAGGAGATATCTGCTCAAAACTTTCTGAGCTGGTGCAGACAGTGGCACCCGACATGCCTGCGTTGTCGTTTTCAGCCGGGCACTCTTTGGGCCGGCGCAGCACGCAGAAACACCTAGATTCCAGATAAGGGCTTTTTGACATTGACCGTGACCAATATTGAAGATGCACAAACGTCTTGCAATTCCGGCTGAATGGAAGGAGATATCTGCTCACAACTTTCTGAGCAGGTGCAGACAGTGGCACCCGACATGCCTGCGTTGTCGTTTTCTGCCGGGCACTCTTTGGGCCGGCGCAGCACGCAGAAACACCTAGATTGAAGATAAGCGCCTTTTGCCATTGACCGCGACGAACATAGAAGATGCACAAACTTCTTGCAATTCCGGCGGAATAGAAGGAGATATCTGCTCAAAACTTTCTGTGCAGGTGTAGACAGTGGAACTCGACATGCCTGCTTTGTCGTTTTCCGCCGGGCACTCTTTGGGCCGGAGCAGCACGCAGAAACACCTAGATTGAAGATAAGCGCCTTTTGCCATTGACCGCGACGAACATAGAAGATGCACAAACTTCTTGCAATTCCGGCCGAATGGAAGGAGATATCTGCTCAAAACTTTCTGTGCAGGTGCAGACATTGGCACCCGACATGCCTCCGTTGTCGTTTTCCGCCGGGCACTCTTTGGGCCGGCGCAGCACGCAGAAACACCTAGATTGAAGATAAGCGCCTTTTGCCATTGACCGCGACGAACATAGAAGATGCACAAACTTCTTGCAATTCCGGCCGAATGGAAGGAGATATCTGCTCAAAACTTTCTGTGCAGGTGTAGACAGTGGCACCCGACATGCCTGCGTTGTCGTTTTCCGCCGAGCACTCTTTGGGCCGGAGCAGCACGCAGAAACACCTAGATTGAAGATAAGCGCCTTTTGCCATTGACCGCGACGAACATAGAAGATGCACAAACATCTTGCAATTCCGGCCGAATGGAAGGAGATATCTGCTCAAAACTTTCTGAGCTGGTGCAGACAGTGGCACCCGACATGCCTGCGTTGTCGTTTTCAGCCGGGCACTCTTTGGGCCGGCGCAGCACGCAGAAACACCTAGATTGCAGATAAGGGCTTTTTGACATTGACCGTGACCAATATTGAAGATGCACAAACGTCTTGCAATTCCGGCCGAATGAAAGAAGATATCTGCTCAAAACTTTCTGTGCAGGTGCAGACAGAGGCACCCGACATGCAGGCGTTGTCGTTTTCAGCCGGGCACTCTTTCGGCCGGAGCAGCACGCAGAAACACCTAGATTGAAGATAAGCGCCTTTTGCCATTGACCGCGACGAACATAGAAGATGCACAAACTTCTTGCAATCCCGGCCGAATGGAAGGAGATATCTGCTCAAAACTTTCTGTGCAAGTGTAGACAGTGGCACCCGACATGCCTGCGTTGTCGTTTTCCGCCTAGCACTCTTTGGGCTGGAGCAGCACGCAGAAACACCTAGATTGAAGATAAGCGCCTTTTGCCATTAACCTCAACGAACATAGAAGATGCACAAACTTCTTGCAATCCCGGCCGAATGGAAGGAGATATCTGCTCAAAACTTTCTGTGCAAGTGCAGACAGTGGCACCCGACATGCCTGCGTTGTCGTTTTCCGCCGGGCACTCTTTGGGCCGGCGCAGCACGCAGAAACACCTAGATTGAAGATAAGCGCCTTTTGCCATTGACCGCGACGAACATAGAAGATGCACAAACATCTTGCAATTCCGGCCGAATAAAAGGAGATATCTGCTCAAAACTTTCTGTGCAGGTGCAGAGAGTGGCACCCGACATGCCTGCGTTGTCGTTTTCAGCCGGGCACTCTTTGGGCCGGCGCAGCACGCAGAAACACCTAGATTGAAGATAAGGGCTTTTTGACATTGACCGTGACCAATATTAAAGATGCACAAACGTCTTGAAATTCCGGCCGAACGAAAGAAGATATCTGCTCAAAACATTCTGTGCAGGTGCAGACAGTGGCACCCGACATGCCTGCATTGTCGTTTTCAGCCGGGCACTCTTTGGGCCGGAGCAGCACGCAGAAACACCTAGATTGAAGATAAGCGCCTTTTTGTCATTGACCGCGACCAACATTGAAGATGCACAAACTTCTTTCAATTCCGGCCGAAAGGAAGGAGATATCTGCTCACAACTTTCTGTGCAGGTGCAAACAGTGGCACCCGACATGCCTGCGTTGTCGTTTTCCGCAGGGCACTCTTTGGGCCGGCGCAGCACGCAGAAACACCTGGATTGAAGATAAGCGCCTTTTGCCATTGACCGCGACGAACATAGAAGATGCACAAACTTCTTGCAATTCCGGCGGAATAGAAGGAGATATCTGCTCAAAACTTTCTGTGCAGGTGTAGACAGTGGCACTCGACATGCCTGCGTTGTCGTTTTCCGCCGGGCACTCTTTGGGCCGGCGCAGCACGCAGAAACACCTAGATTGAAGATAAGCGCCTTTTGCCATTGACCGCGACGAACATAGAAGATGCACAAACTTCTTGCAATCCCGGCCGAATGGAAGGAGATATCTGCTTAAAACTTTCTGTGCAAGTGTAGACAGTGGCACCCGACATGCCTGCGTTGTCGTTTTCCGCCGGGCACTCTTTGGGCCGGAGCAGCACGCAGAAACACCTAGATTGAAGATAAGCGCCTTTTGCCCTTGACCGCGACGAACATAGAAGATGCACAAACTTCTTGCAATTCCGGCCGAACGAAAGAAGATATCTGCTCAAAACATTCTGTGCAGGTGCAGACAGTGGCACCCGACATGCCTGCGTTGTCGTTTTCAGCCGGGCACTCTTTGGGCCGGAGCAGTACGCAGAAACACCTAGATTGAAGATAAGCGTCTTTTTGTCATTGACCGCGACCAACATTGAAGATGCACAAACTTCTTTCAATTCCGGCCGAACGGAAGGAGATATCTGCTCACAATTTTCTGTGCAGGTGTAGACATGGGCACCCGACATGCCTGCGTTGTCGTTTTCCGCCGGGCACTCTTTGGGCCGGCGCAGCACGCAGAAACACCTAGATTGAAGATAAGCGCCTTTTGCCATTGACCGCGACGAACATAGAAGATGCACAAACATCTTGCAATTCCGGCCGAATGGAAGGAGATATCTGCTCAAAACTTTCTGAGCTGGTGCAGACAGTGGCACCCGACATGCCTGCGTTGTCGTTTTCAGCCGGGCACTCTTTGGGCCGGCGCAGCACGCAGAAACACCTAGATTGCAGATAAGGGCTTTTTGACATTGACCGTGACCAATATTGAAGATGCACAAACGTCTTGCAATTCCGGCCGAATGAAAGAAGATATCTGCTCAAAACTTTCTGTGCAGGTGCAGACAGTGGCACCCGACATGCCTGCGTTGTCGTTTTCAGCCGGGCACTCTTTGGGCCGGAGCAGCACGCAGAAACACCTAGATTGAAGATAAGCGCCTTTTTGTCATTGACCGCGACCAACATTGAAGATGCACAAACTTATTTTAATTCCGGCCGAACGGAAGGAGATATCTGCTCACAACTTTCTGTGCAGGTGCAGACAGTGGCACCCGACATGCCTGCGTTGTCGTTTTCCGCCGGGCACTCTTTGGGCCGGCGCAGCACGCAGAAACACCTAGATTGAAGATAAGCGCCTTTTGCCATTGACCGCGACCAACATTGAAGATGCACAAACTTCTTTCAATTCCGGCCGAACGGAAGGAGATATCTGCTCAAAACTTTCTGTGCAGGTGCAGACAGTGGCACCCGACATGCCTGCGTTGTCGTTTTCAGCCGGGCACTCTTTGGGCCGGCGCAGCACGCAGAGACACCTAGATTGCAGATAAGGGCTTTTTGACATTGACCGTGACCAATATTGAAGATGCACAAACGTCTTGCAATTCCGGCCGAATGAAAGAAGATATCTGCTCAAAACTTTCTGTGCAGGTGCAGACAGTGGCACCCGACATGCCTGCGTTGTCGTTTTCCGCCGGGCACTCTTTGGGACGGAGCAGCACGCAGAAACACCTAGATTGAAGATAAGCGCCTTTTGCCATTGACCGCGACGAACATAGAAGATGCACAAACTTATTTTAATTCCGGCCGAACGGAAGGAGATATCTGCTCACAACTTTCTGTGCAGGTGCAGACAGTGGCACCCGACATGCCTGCGTTGTCGTTTTCCGCTAGGCACTCTTTGGGCCGGCGCAGCACGCAGAAACACCTAGATTGAAGATAAGCGTCTTTTGCCATTGACCGCGACGAACATTGAAGATGCACAAACTTCTTGCAATCCCGGCCGAATGGAAGGAGATATCTGCTCAAAACTTTCTGTGCAAGTGTAGACAGTGGCACCCGACATGCCTGCGTTGTCGTTTTCCGCCGGGCACTCTTTGGGCCGGAGCAGCACGCAGAAACACCTAGATTGAAGATAAGCGCCTTTTGCCATTGACCGCGACGAACATAGAAGATGCACAAACATCTTGCAATTCCGGCCGAATGGAAGGAGATATCTGCTCAAAACTTTCTGAGCTGGTGCAGACAGTGGCACCCGACATGCCTGCGTTGTCGTTTTCAGCCGGGCACTCTTTGGGCCGGCGCAGCACGCAGAAACACCTAGATTGCAGATAAGGGCTTTTTGACATTGACCGTGACCAATATTGAAGATGCACAAACGTCTTGCAATTCCGGCCGAATGAAAGAAGATATCTGCTCAAAACTTTCTGTGCAGGTGCAGACAGTGGCACCCGACATGCCTGCGTTGTCGTTTTCAGCCGGGCACTCATTGGGCCGGAGCAGCACGCAGAAACACCTAGATTGAAGATAAGCGCCTTTTGCCATTGACCGCGACGAACATAGAAGATGCACAAACTTCTTGCAATCCCGGCCGAATGGAAGGAGATATCTGCTCAAAACTTTCTGTGCAAGTGTAGACAGTGGCACCCGACATGCCTGCGTTGTCGTTTTCCGCCTAGCACTCTTTGGGCTGGAGCAGCACGCAGAAACACCTAGATTGAAGATAAGCGCCTTTTGCCATTAACCTCAACGAACATAGAAGATGCACAAACTTCTTGCAATCCCGGCCGAATGGAAGGAGATATCTGCTCAAAACTTTCTGTGCAAGTGCAGACAGTGGCACCCGAAATGCCTGCGTTGTCGTTTTCCGCCGGGCACTCTTTGGGCCGGCGCAGCACGCAGAAACACCTAGATTGAAGATAAGCGCCTTTTGCCATTGACCGCGACGAACATAGAAGATGCACAAACTTCTTGCAATTCCGGCCGAATAGAAGGAGATATCTGCTCAAAACTTTCTGTGCAGGTGTAGACAGTGGCACTCGACATGCCTGCGTTGTCGTTTTCCGCCGGGCACTCTTTGGGCCGGAGCAGCACGCAGAAACACCTAGATTGAAGATAAGCGCCTTTTGCCATTGACCGCGACGAACATAGAAGATGCACAAACATCTTGCAATTCCGGCCGAATAAAAGGAGATATCTGCTCAAAACTTTCTGTGCAGGTGCAGAGAGTGGCACCCGACATGCCTGCGTTGTCGTTTTCAGCCGGGCACTCTTTGGGCCGGCGCAGCACGCAGAAACACCTAGATTGAAGATAAGGGCTTTTTGACATTGACCGTGACCAATATTAAAGATGCACAAACGTCTTGCAATTCCGGCCGAACGAAAGAAGATATCTGCTCAAAACTTTCTGTGCAGGTGCAGACAGTGGCACCCGACATGCCTGCATTGTCGTTTTCAGCCGGGCACTCTTTGGGCCGGAGCAGCACGCAGAAACACCTAGATTGAAGATAAGCGCCTTTTTGTCATTGACCGCGACCAACATTGAAGATGCACAAACTTCTTTCAATTCCGGCCGAACGGAAGGAGATATCTGCTCACAACTTTCTGTGCAGGTGCAGACAGTGGCAACCGACATGCCTGCGTTGTCGTTTTCCGCCGGGCACTCTTTGGGCCGGCGCAGCACGCAGAAACACCTAGATTGAAGATAAGCGCCTTTTGCCATTGACCGCGACGAACATAGAAGATGCACAAACATCTTGCAATTCCGGCCGAATGGAAGGAGATATCTGCTCAAAACTTTCTGAGCTGGTGCAGACAGTGGAACTCGACATGCCTGCTTTGTCGTTTTCCGCCGGGCACTCTTTGGGCCGGAGCAGCACGCAGAAACACCTAGATTGAAGATAAGCGCCTTTTGCCATTGACCGCGACGAACATAGAAGATGCACAAACTTCTTGCAATTCCGGCCGAATGGAAGGAGATATCTGCTCAAAACTTTCTGTGCAGGTGCAGACATTGGCACCCGACATGCCTCCGTTGTCGTTTTCCGCCGGACACTCTTTGGGCCGGCGCAGCACGCAGAAACACCTAGATTGAAGATAAGCGCCTTTTGCCTTTGACCGCGACGAACATAGAAGATGCACAAACTTCTTGCAATTCCGGCCGAATGGAAGGAGATATCTGCTCAAAACTTTCTGTGCAGGTGTAGACAGTGGCACCCGACATGCCTGCGTTGTCGTTTTCCGCCGAGCACTCTTTGGGCCGGAGCAGCACGCAGAAACACCTAGATTGAAGATAAGCGCCTTTTGCCATTGACCGCGACGAACATAGAAGATGCACAAACATCTTGCAATTCCGGCCGAATGGAAGGAGATATCTGCTCAAAACTTTCTGAGCTGGTGCAGACAGTGGCACCCGACATGCCTGCGTTGTCGTTTTCAGCCGGGCACTCTTTGGGCCGGCGCAGCACGCAGAAACACCTAGATTGCAGATAAGGGGTTTTTGACATTGACCGTGACCAATATTGAAGATGCACAAACGTCTTGCAATTCCGGCCGAATGAAAGAAGATATCTGCTCAAAACTTTCTGTGCAGCACGCAGAAACACCTAGATTGCAGATAAGGGCTTTTTGACATTGAGAGTGACCAATATTGAAGATGCACAAACGTCTTGAAATTCCGGCCGAACGAAAGAAGATATCTGCTCAAAACATTCTGTGCAGGTGCAGACAGTGGCACCCGACATGCCTGCATTGTCGTTTTCAGCCGGGCACTCTTTGGGCCGGAGCAGCACGCAGAAACACCTAGATTGAAGATAAGCGCCTTTTTGTCATTGACCGCGACCAACATTGAAGATGCACAAACTTCTTTCAATTCCGGCCGAAAGGAAGGAGATATCTGCTCACAACTTTCTGTGCAGGTGCAGACAGTGGCACCCGACATGCCTGCGTTGTCGTTTTCCGCCGGGCACTCTTTGGGCCGGCGCAGCACGCAGAAACACCTGGATTGAAGATAAGCGCCTTTTGCCATTGACCGCGACGAACATAGAAGATGCACAAACTTCTTGCAATTCCGGCGGAATAGAAGGAGATATCTGCTCAAAACTTTCTGTGCAGGTGTAGACAGTGGCACTCGACATGCCTGCGTTGTCGTTTTCCGCCGGGCACTCTTTGGGCCGGCGCAGCACGCAGAAACACCTAGATTGAAGATAAGCGCCTTTTGCCATTGACCGCGACGAACATAGAAGATGCACAAACTTCTTGCAATCCCGGCCGAATGGAAGGAGATATCTGCTTAAAACTTTCTGTGCAAGTGTAGACAGTGGCACCCGACATGCCTGCGTTGTCGTTTTCCGCCGGGCACTCTTTGGGCCGGAGCAGCACGCAGAAACACCTAGATTGAAGATAAGCGCCTTTTGCCATTGACCGCGACGAACATAGAAGATGCACAAACTTCTTGCAATTCCGGCCGAACGAAAGAAGATATCTGCTCAAAACATTCTGTGCAGGTGCAGACAGTGGCACCCGACATGCCTGCGTTGTCGTTTTCAGCCGGGCACTCTTTGGGCCGGAGCAGCACGCAGAAACACCTAGATTGAAGATAAGCGTCTTTTTGTCATTGACCGTGACCAACATTGAAGATGCACAAACTTCTTTCAATTCCGGCCGAACGGAAGGAGATATCTGCTCACAATTTTCTGTGCAGGTGTAGACATGGGCACCCGACATGCCTGCGTTGTCGTTTTCCGCCGGGCACTCTTTGGGCCGGAGCAGCACGCAGAAACACCTAGATTGAAGATAAACGCCTTTTGCCATTGACCGCGACGAACATAGAAGATGCACAAACTTCTTGCAATCCCGGCCGAATGGAAGGAGATATCTGCTCAAAACTTTCTGTGCAAGTGTAGACAGTGGCACCCGACATGCCTGCGTTGTCGTTTTCCGCCGGGCACTCTTTGGGCTGGAGCAGCACGCAGAAACACCTAGATTGAAGATAAGCGCCTTTTGCCATTGACCGCGACGAATATAGAAGATGCACAAACTTCTTGCAATCCCGGCCGAATGGAAGGAGATATCTGCTCAAAACTTTCTGTGCAAGTGTAGACAGTGGCACCCGACATGCCTGCGTTGTCGTTTTCCGCCGGGCACTCTTTGGGCCGGAGCAGCACGCAGAAACACCTAGATTGAAGATAAGCGCCTTTTGCCATTGACCGCGACGAACATAGAAGATGCACAAACTTCTTGCAATTCCGGCCGAATGGAAGGAGATATCTGCTCAAAACTTTCTGAGCTGGTGCAGACAGTGGCACCCGACATGCCTGCGTTGTCGTTTTCAGCCGGGCACTCTTTGGGCCGGCGCAGCACGCAGAAACACCTAGATTGCAGATAAGGGCTTTTTGACATTGACCGTGACCAATATTGAAGATGCACAAACGTCTTGCAATTCCGGCCGAACGGAAGGAGATATCTGCTCACAATTTTCTGTGCAGGTGTAGACAGTGGCACCCGACATGCCTGCGTTGTCGTTTTCAGCCGGGCACTCTTTGGGCCGGAGCAGCACGCTGAAACACCTAGATTGAAGATAAGCGCCTTTTTGTCATTGACCGCGACCAACATTGAAGATGCACAAACTTATTTCAATTCCGGCCGAACGGAAGGAGATATCTGCTCACAACTTTCTGTGCAGGTGCAGACAGTGGCACCCGACATGCCTGCGTTGTCGTTTTCCGCCGGGCACTCTTTGGGCCGGCGCAGCACGCAGAAACACCTAGATTGAAGATAAGCGCCTTTTGCCATTGACCGCGACGAACATAGAAGATGCACAAACTTCTTGCAATTCCGGCCGAATAGAAGGAGATATCTGCTCAAAACTTTCTGTGCAGGTGTAGACAGTGGCACTCGACATGACTGCGTTGTCGTTTTCCGCCGGGCACTCTTTGGGCCGGAGCAGCACGCAGAAACACCTAGATTGAAGATAAGCGCCTTTTGCCATTGACCGCGACGAACATAGAAGTTGCACAAACTTCTTGCAATCCCGGCCGAATGGAAGGAGATATCTGCTCAAAACTTTCTGTGCAAGTGTAGACAGTGGCACCCGACATGCCTGCGTTGTCGTTTTCCGCCGGGCACTCTTTGGGCCGGAGCAGCACGCAGAAACACCTAGATTGAAGATAAGCGCCTTTTGCCATTGACCGCGACGAACATAGAAGATGCACAAACTTCTTGCAATTCCGGCCGAATGGAAGGAGATATCTGCTCAAAACTTTCTGAGCTGGTGCAGACAGTGGCACCCGACATGCCTGCGTTGTCGTTTTCAGCCGGGCACTCTTTGGGACGGCGCAGCACGCAGAAACACCTAGATTGCAGATAAGGGCTTTTTGACATTGAACGTGACCAACATTGAAGATGCACAAACGTCTGGCAATTCCGGCCGAACGGAAGGAGATATCTGCTCACAGTTTTCTGTGCAGGTGTAGACAGTGGCACCCGACATGCCTGCGTTGTCGTTTTCCGCCGGGCACTCTTTGGGCCGGCGCAGCACGCAGAAACACCTAGATTGAAGATAAGCGCCTTTTGCCATTGACCGCGACGAACATAGAAGATGCACAAACTTCTTGCAATTCCGGCCGAATGGAAGGAGATATCTGCTCAAAACTTTCTGAGCTGGTGCAGACAGTGGCACCCGACATGACTGCGTTGTCGTTTTCAGCCGGGCACTCTTTGGGCCGGCGCAGCACGCAGAAACACCTAGATTGCAGATAAGGGCTTTTTGACATTGAGAGTGACCAATATTGAAGATGCACAAACGTCTTGAAATTCCGGCCGAACGAAAGAAGATATCTGCTCAAAACATTCTGTGCAGGTGCAGACAGTGGCACCCGACATGCCTGCATTGTCGTTTTCAGCCGGGCACTCTTTGGGCCGGAGCAGCACGCAGAAACACCTAGATTGAAGATAAGCGCCTTTTTGTCATTGACCGCGACCAACATTGAAGATGCACAAACTTCTTTCAATTCCGGCCGAAAGGAAGGAGATATCTGCTCACAACTTTCTGTGCAGGTGCAGACAGTGGCACCCGACATGCCTGCGTTGTCGTTTTCCGCCGGGCACTCTTTGGGCCGGCGCAGCACGCAGAAACACCTGGATTGAAGATAAGCGCCTTTTGCCATTGACCGCGACGAACATAGAAGATGCACAAACTTCTTGCAATTCCGGCGGAATAGAAGGAGATATCTGCTCAAAACTTTCTGTGCAGGTGTAGACAGTGGCACTCGACATGCCTGCGTTGTCGTTTTCCGCCGGGCACTCTTTGGGCCGGCGCAGCACGCAGAAACACCTAGATTGAAGATAAGCGCCTTTTGCCATTGACCGCGACGAACATAGAAGATGCACAAACTTCTTGCAATCCCGGCCGAATGGAAGGAGATATCTGCTTAAAACTTTCTGTGCAAGTGTAGACAGTGGCACCCGACATGCCTGCGTTGTCGTTTTCCGCCGGGCACTCTTTGGGCCGGAGCAGCACGCAGAAACACCTAGATTGAAGATAAGCGCCTTTTGCCATTGACCGCGACGAACATAGAAGATGCACAAACTTCTTGCAATTCCGGCCGAACGAAAGAAGATATCTGCTCAAAACATTCTGTGCAGGTGCAGACAGTGGCACCCGACATGCCTGCGTTGTCGTTTTCAGCCGGGCACTCTTTGGGCCGGAGCAGCACGCAGAAACACCTAGATTGAAGATAAGCGTCTTTTTGTCATTGACCGTGACCAACATTGAAGATGCACAAACTTCTTTCAATTCCGGCCGAACGGAAGGAGATATCTGCTCACAATTTTCTGTGCAGGTGTAGACATGGGCACCCGACATGCCTGCGTTGTCGTTTTCCGCCGGGCACTCTTTGGGCCGGCGCAGCACGCAGAAACACCTAGATTGAAGATAAGCGCCTTTTGCCATTGACCGCGACGAACATAGAAGATGCACAAACATCTTGCAATTCCGGCCGAATGGAAGGAGATATCTGCTCAAAACTTTCTGAGCTGGTGCAGACAGTGGCACCCGACATGCCTTCGTTGTCGTTTTCAGCCGGGCACTCTTTGGGCCGGCGCAGCACGCAGAAACACCTAGATTGCAGATAAGGGCTTTTTGACATTGACCGTGACCAATATTGAAGATGCACAAACGTCTTGCAATTCCGGCCGAATGAAAGAAGATATCTGCTCAAAACTTTCTGTGCAGGTGCAGACAGCGGCACCCGACATGCCTGCGTTGTCGTTTTCAGCCGGGCACTCTTTGGGCCGGAGCAGCACGCAGAAACACCTAGATTGAAGATAAGCGCCTTTTTGTCATTGACCGCGACCAACATTGAAGATGCACAAACTTATTTTAATTCCGGCCGAACGGAAGGAGATATCTGCTCACAACTTTCTGTGCAGGTGCAGACAGTGGCACCCGACATGCCTGCGTTGTCGTTTTCCACCGGGCACTCTTTGGGCCGGCGCAGCACGCAGAAACACCTAGATTGAAGATAAGCGCCTTTTGCCATTGACCGCGACGAACATAGAAGATGCACAAACTTCTTGCAATCCCGGCCGAATGGAAGGAGATATCTGCTCAAAACTTTCTGTGCAAGTGTAGACAGTGGCACCCGACATGCCTGCGTTGTCGTTTTCCGCCGGGCACTCTTTGGGCCGGCGCAGCACGCAGAAACACCTAGATTGAAGATAAGCGCCTTTTGCCATTGACCGCGACGAACATAGAAGATGCACAAACTTCTTGCAATTCCAGCCGAATGGAAGGAGATATCTGCTCAAAACTTTCTGAGCTGGTGCAGACAGTGGCACCCGACATGCCTGCGTTGTCGTTATCAGCCGGGAACTCTTTGGGCCGGCGCAGCTCGCAGAAACACCTAGATTGCAGATAAGGGCTTTTTGATATTGACCGTGACCAATTTGGAAGATGCACAAACGTCTTGCAATTCCGGCCGAATGGAAGGAGATATCTGCTCACAATTTTCTGTGCAGGTGTAGACAGTGGCACCCGACATGCCTGCGTTGTCGTTTTCCGCCTGGCACTCTTTGGGCCGGCGCAGCACGCAGAAACACCTAGATTGAAGATAAGCGCCTTTTGCCATTGACCGCGACGAACATAGAAGATGCACAAACATCTTGCAATTCCGGCCGAATGGAAGGAGATATCTGCTCAAAACTTTCTGAGCTGGTGCAGACAGTGGCACCCGACATGCCTGCGTTGTCGTTTTCAGCCGGGCACTCTTTGGGCCGGCGCAGCACGCAGAAACACCTAGATTGAAGATAAGCGCCTTTTGCCATTGACCGCGACGAACATAGAAGATGCACAAACTTCTTGCAATAACGGCCGAATAGAAGGAGATATCTGCTCAAAACTTTCTGTGCAAGTGTAGACAGTGGCACCCGACATGCCTGCGTTGTCGTTTTCCGCCGGGCACTCTTTGGGCCGGAGCAGCACGCAGAAACACCTAGATTGAAGATAAGCGCCTTTTGCCATTGACCGCGACGAACATAGAAGATGCACAAACTTCTTGCAATTCCAGCCGAATGGAAGGAGATATCTGCTCAAAACTTTCTGAGCTGGTGCAGACAGTGGCACCCGACATGCCTGCGTTGTCGTTTTCAGCCGGGAACTCTTTGGGCCGGCGCAGCACGCAGAAACACCTAGATTGCAGATAAGGGCTTTTTGACATTGACCGTGACCAATATTGAAGATGCACAAACGTCTTGCAATTCCGGCCGAATGAAAGAAGATATCTGCTCAAAACTTTCTGTGCAGGTGCAGACAGTGGCACCCGACATGCCTGCGTTGTCGTTTTCAGCCGGGCACTCTTTGGGCCGGAGCAGCACGCAGAAACACCTAGATTGAAGATAAGCGCCTTTTGCCATTGACCGCGACGAACATAGAAGATGCACAAACTTCTTGCAATCCCGGCCGAATGGAAGGAGATATCTGCTCAAAACTTCCTGTGCAAGTGTAGACAGTGGCACCCGACATGCCTGCGTTGTCGTTTTCCGCCGGGCACTCTTTGGGCTGGAGCAGCACGCAGAAACACCTAGATTGAAGATAAGCGCCTTTTGCCATTGACCGCGACGAACATAGAAGATGCACAAACTTCTTGCAATCCCGGCCGAATGGAAGGAGATATCTGCTCAAAACTTTCTGTGCAAGTGTAGACAGTGGCACCCGACATGCCTGCGTTGTCGTTTTCCGCCGGGCACTCTTTGGGCCGGAGCAGCACGCAGAAACACCTAGATTGAAGATAAGCGCCTTTTGCCATTGACCGCGACGAACATAGAAGATGCACAAACTTCTTGCAATTCCGGCCGAATGGAAGGAGATATCTGCTCAAAACTTTCTGAGCTGGTGCAGACAGTGGCACCCGACATGCCTGCGTTGTCGTTTTCAGCCGGGCACTCTTTGGGCCGGCGCAGCACGCAGAAACACCTAGATTGCAGATAAGGGCTTTTTGACATTGACCGTGACCAATATTGAAGATGCACAAACGTCTTGCAATTCCGGCCGAACGGAAGGAGATATCTGCTCACAATTTTCTGTGCAGGTGTAGACAGTGGCACCCGACATGCCTGCGTTGTCGTTTTCAGCCGGGCACTCTTTGGGCCGGAGCAGCACGCTGAAACACCTAGATTGAAGATAAGCGCCTTTTTGTCATTGACCGCGACCAACATTGAAGATGCACAAACTTATTTCAATTCCGGCCGAACGGAAGGAGATATCTGCTCACAACTTTCTGTGCAGGTGCAGACAGTGGCACCCGACATGCCTGCGTTGTCGTTTTCCGCCGGGCACTCTTTGGGCCGGCGCAGCACGCAGAAACACCTAGATTGAAGATAAGCGCCTTTTGCCATTGACCGCGACGAACATAGAAGATGCACAAACTTCTTGCAATTCCGGCCGAATAGAAGGAGATATCTGCTCAAAACTTTCTGTGCAGGTGTAGACAGTGGCACTCGACATGCCTGCGTTGTCGTTTTCCGCCGGGCACTCTTTGGGCCGGAGCAGCACGCAGAAACACCTAGATTGAAGATAAGCGCCTTTTGCCATTGACCGCGACGAACATAGAAGTTGCACAAACTTCGTGCAATCCCGGCCGAATGGAAGGAGATATCTGCTCAAAACTTTCTGTGCAAGTGTAGACAGTGGCACCCGACATGCCTGCGTTGTCGTTTTCCGCCGGGCACTCTTTGGGCCGGAGCAGCACGCAGAAACACCTAGATTGAAGATAAGCGCCTTTTGCCATTGACCGCGACGAACATAGAAGATGCACAAACTTCTTGCAATTCCGGCCGAATGGAAGGAGATATCTGCTCAAAACTTTCTGAGCTGGTGCAGACAGTGGCACCCGACATGCCTTCGTTGTCGTTTTCAGCCGGGCACTCTTTGGGCCGGAGCAGCACGCAGAAACACCTAGATTGAAGATAAGCGCCTTTTTGTCATTGACCGCGACCAACATTGAAGATGCACAAACTTCTTTCAATTCCGGCCGAACGGAAGGAGATATCTGCTCACAACTTTCTGTGCAGGTGCAGACAGTGGCAACCGACATGCCTGCGTTGTCGTTTTCCGCCGGGCACTCTTTGGGCCGGCGCAGCACGCAGAAACACCTAGATTGAAGATAAGCGCCTTTTGCCATTGACCGCGACGAACATAGAAGATGCACAAACATCTTGCAATTCCGGCCGAATGGAAGGAGATATCTGCTCAAAACTTTCTGAGCTGGTGCAGACAGTGGAACTCGACATGCCTGCTTTGTCGTTTTCCGCCGGGCACTCTTTGGGCCGGAGCAGCACGCAGAAACACCTAGATTGAAGATAAGCGCCTTTTGCCATTGACCGCGACGAACATAGAAGATGCACAAACTTCTTGCAATTCCGGCCGAATGGAAGGAGATATCTGCTCAAAACTTTCTGTGCAGGTGCAGACATTGGCACCCGACATGCCTCCGTTGTCGTTTTCCGCCGGGCACTCTTTGGGCCGGCGCAGCACGCAGAAACACCTAGATTGAAGATAAGCGCCTTTTGCCTTTGACCGCGACGAACATAGAAGATGCACAAACATCTTGCAATTCCGGCCGAATGGAAGGAGATATCTGCTCAAAACTTTCTGAGCTGGTGCAGACAGTGGCACCCGACATGCCTGCGTTGTCGTTTTCAGCCGGGCACTCTTTGGGCCGGCGCAGCACGCAGAAACACCTAGATTGCAGATAAGGGGTTTTTGACATTGACCGTGACCAATATTGAAGATGCACAAACGTCTTGCAATTCCGGCCGAATGAAAGAAGATATCTGCTCAAAACTTTCTGTGCAGCACGCAGAAACACCTAGATTGCAGATAAGGGCTTTTTGACATTGAGAGTGACCAATATTGAAGATGCACAAACGTCTTGAAATTCCGGCCGAACGAAAGAAGATATCTGCTCAAAACATTCTGTGCAGGTGCAGACAGTGGCACCCGACATGCCTGCATTGTCGTTTTCAGCCGGGCACTCTTTGGGCCGGAGCAGCACGCAGAAACACCTAGATTGAAGATAAGCGCCTTTTTGTCATTGACCGCGACCAACATTGAAGATGCACAAACTTCTTTCAATTCCGGCCGAAAGGAAGGAGATATCTGCTCACAACTTTCTGTGCAGGTGCAGACAGTGGCACCCGACATGCCTGCGTTGTCGTTTTCCGCCGGGCACTCTTTGGGCCGGCGCAGCACGCAGAAACACCTGGATTGAAGATAAGCGCCTTTTGCCATTGACCGCGACGAACATAGAAGATGCACAAACTTCTTGCAATTCCGGCGGAATAGAAGGAGATATCTGCTCAAAACTTTCTGTGCAGGTGTAGACAGTGGCACTCGACATGCCTGCGTTGTCGTTTTCCGCCGGGCACTCTTTGGGCCGGCGCAGCACGCAGAAACACCTAGATTGAAGATAAGCGCCTTTTGCCATTGACCGCGACGAACATAGAAGATGCACAAACTTCTTGCAATCCCGGCCGAATGGAAGGAGATATCTGCTTAAAACTTTCTGTGCAAGTGTAGACAGTGGCACCCGACATGCCTGCGTTGTCGTTTTCCGCCGGGCACTCTTTGGGCCGGAGCAGCACGCAGAAACACCTAGATTGAAGATAAGCGCCTTTTGCCATTGACCGCGACGAACATAGAAGATGCACAAACTTCTTGCAATTCCGGCCGAACGAAAGAAGATATCTGCTCAAAACATTCTGTGCAGGTGCAGACAGTGGCACCCGACATGCCTGCGTTGTCGTTTTCAGCCGGGCACTCTTTGGGCCGGAGCAGCACGCAGAAACACCTAGATTGAAGATAAGCGTCTTTTTGTCATTGACCGTGACCAACATTGAAGATGCACAAACTTCTTTCAATTCCGGCCGAACGGAAGGAGATATCTGCTCACAATTTTCTGTGCAGGTGTAGACATGGGCACCCGACATGCCTGCGTTGTCGTTTTCCGCCGGGCACTCTTTGGGCCGGAGCAGCACGCAGAAACACCTAGATTGAAGATAAGCGCCTTTTGCCATTGACCGCGACGAACATAGAAGATGCACAAACTTCTTGCAATCCCGGCCGAATGGAAGGAGATATCTGCTCAAAACTTTCTGTGCAAGTGTAGACAGTGGCACCCGACATGCCTGCGTTGTCGTTTTCCGCCGGGCACTCTTTGGGCTGGAGCAGCACGCAGAAACACCTAGATTGAAGATAAGCGCCTTTTGCCATTGACCGCGACGAACATAGAAGATGCACAAACTTCTTGCAATCCCGGCCGAATGGAAGGAGATATCTGCTCAAAACTTTCTGTGCAAGTGTAGACAGTGGCACCCGACATGCCTGCGTTGTCGTTTTCCGCCGGGCACTCTTTGGGCCGGAGCAGCACGCAGAAACACCTAGATTGAAGATAAGCGCCTTTTGCCATTGACCGCGACGAACATAGAAGATGCACAAACTTCTTGCAATTCCGGCCGAATGGAAGGAGATATCTGCTCAAAACTTTCTGAGCTGGTGCAGACAGTGGCACCCGACATGCCTGCGTTGTCGTTTTCAGCCGGGCACTCTTTGGGCCGGCGCAGCACGCAGAAACACCTAGATTGCAGATAAGGGCTTTTTGACATTGACCGTGACCAATATTGAAGATGCACAAACGTCTTGCAATTCCGGCCGAACGGAAGGAGATATCTGCTCACAATTTTCTGTGCAGGTGTAGACAGTGGCACCCGACATGCCTGCGTTGTCGTTTTCAGCCGGGCACTCTTTGGGCCGGAGCAGCACGCTGAAACACCTAGATTGAAGATAAGCGCCTTTTTGTCATTGACCGCGACCAACATTGAAGATGCACAAACTTATTTCAATTCCGGCCGAACGGAAGGAGATATCTGCTCACAACTTTCTGTGCAGGTGCAGACAGAGGCACCCGACATGCCTGCGTTGTCGTTTTCCGCCGGGCACTCTTTGGGCCGGCGCAGCACGCAGAAACACCTAGATTGAAGATAAGCGCCTTTTGCCATTGACCGCGACGAACATAGAAGATGCACAAACTTCTTGCAATTCCGGCCGAATAGAAGGAGATATCTGCTCAAAACTTTCTGTGCAGGTGTAGACAGTGGCACTCGACATGACTGCGTTGTTGTTTTCCGCCGGGCACTCTTTGGGCCGGAGCAGCACGCAGAAACACCTAGATTGAAGATAAGCGCCTTTTGCCATTGACCGCGACGAACATAGAAGTTGCACAAACTTCTTGCAATCCCGGCCGAATGGAAGGAGATATCTGCTCAAAACTTTCTGTGCAAGTGTAGACAGTGGCACCCGACATGCCTGCGTTGTCGTTTTCCGCCGGGCACTCTTTGGGCCGGAGCAGCACGCAGAAACACCTAGATTGAAGATAAGCGCCTTTTGCCATTGACCGCGACGAACATAGAAGATGCACAAACTTCTTGCAATTCCGGCCGAATGGAAGGAGATATCTGCTCAAAACTTTCTGAGCTGGTGCAGACAGTGGCACCCGACATGCCTGCGTTGTCGTTTTCAGCCGGGCACTCTTTGGGACGGCGCAGCACGCAGAAACACCTAGATTGCAGATAAGGGCTTTTTGACATTGAACGTGACCAACATTGAAGATGCACAAACGTCTGGCAATTCCGGCCGAACGGAAGGAGATATCTGCTCACAGTTTTCTGTGCAGGTGTAGACAGTGGCACCCGACATGCCTGCGTTGTCGTTTTCCGCCGGGCACTCTTTGGGCCGGCGCAGCACGCAGAAACACCTAGATTGAAGATAAGCGCCTTTTGCCATTGACCGCGACGAACATAGAAGATGCACAAACTTCTTGCAATTCCGGCCGAATGGAAGGAGATATCTGCTCAAAACTTTCTGAGCTGGTGCAGACAGTGGCACCCGACATGACTGCGTTGTCGTTTTCAGCCGGGCACTCTTTGGGCCGGCGCAGCACGCAGAAACACCTAGATTGCAGATAAGGGCTTTTTGACATTGAGAGTGACCAATATTGAAGATGCACAAACGTCTTGAAATTCCGGCCGAACGAAAGAAGATATCTGCTCAAAACATTCTGTGCAGGTGCAGACAGTGGCACCCGACATGCCTGCATTGTCGTTTTCAGCCGGGCACTCTTTGGGCCGGCGCAGCACGCAGAAACACCTAGATTGAAGATAAGCGCCTTTTGCCATTGACCGCGACGAACATAGAAGATGCACAAACTTCTTGCAATTCCGGCCGAATAGAAGGAGATATCTGCTCAAAACTTTCTGTGCAGGTGTAGACAGTGGCACTCGACATGCCTGCGTTGTCGTTTTCCGCCGGGCACTCTTTGGGCCGGAGCAGCACGCAGAAACACCTAGATTGAAGATAAGCGCCTTTTGCCATTGACCGCGACGAACATAGAAGTTGCACAAACTTCGTGCAATCCCGGCCGAATGGAAGGAGATATCTGCTCAAAACTTTCTGTGCAAGTGTAGACAGTGGCACCCGACATGCCTGCGTTGTCGTTTTCCGCCGGGCACTCTTTGGGCCGGAGCAGCACGCAGAAACACCTAGATTGAAGATAAGCGCCTTTTGCCATTGACCGCGACGAACATAGAAGATGCACAAACTTCTTGCAATTCCGGCCGAATGGAAGGAGATATCTGCTCAAAACTTTCTGAGCTGGTGCAGACAGTGGCACCCGACATGCCTTCGTTGTCGTTTTCAGCCGGGCACTCTTTGGGCCGGAGCAGCACGCAGAAACACCTAGATTGAAGATAAGCGCCTTTTTGTCATTGACCGCGACCAACATTGAAGATGCACAAACTTCTTTCAATTCCGGCCGAACGGAAGGAGATATCTGCTCACAACTTTCTGTGCAGGTGCAGACAGTGGCAACCGACATGCCTGCGTTGTCGTTTTCCGCCGGGCACTCTTTGGGCCGGCGCAGCACGCAGAAACACCTAGATTGAAGATAAGCGCCTTTTGCCATTGACCGCGACGAACATAGAAGATGCACAAACATCTTGCAATTCCGGCCGAATGGAAGGAGATATCTGCTCAAAACTTTCTGAGCTGGTGCAGACAGTGGAACTCGACATGCCTGCTTTGTCGTTTTCCGCCGGGCACTCTTTGGGCCGGAGCAGCACGCAGAAACACCTAGATTGAAGATAAGCGCCTTTTGCCATTGACCGCGACGAACATAGAAGATGCACAAACTTCTTGCAATTCCGGCCGAATGGAAGGAGATATCTGCTCAAAACTTTCTGTGCAGGTGCAGACATTGGCACCCGACATGCCTCCGTTGTCGTTTTCCGCCGGGCACTCTTTGGGCCGGCGCAGCACGCAGAAACACCTAGATTGAAGATAAGCGCCTTTTGCCTTTGACCGCGACGAACATAGAAGATGCACAAACTTCTTGCAATTCCGGCCGAATGGAAGGAGATATCTGCTCAAAACTTTCTGTGCAGGTGTAGACAGTGGCACCCGACATGCCTGCGTTGTCGTTTTCCGCCGAGCACTCTTTGGGCCGGAGCAGCACGCAGAAACACCTAGATTGAAGATAAGCGCCTTTTGCCATTGACCGCGACGAACATAGAAGATGCACAAACATCTTGCAATTCCGGCCGAATGGAAGGAGATATCTGCTCAAAACTTTCTGAGCTGGTGCAGACAGTGGCACCCGACATGCCTGCGTTGTCGTTTTCAGCCGGGCACTCTTTGGGCCGGCGCAGCACGCAGAAACACCTAGATTGCAGATAAGGGGTTTTTGACATTGACCGTGACCAATATTGAAGATGCACAAACGTCTTGCAATTCCGGCCGAATGAAAGAAGATATCTGCTCAAAACTTTCTGTGCAGCACGCAGAAACACCTAGATTGCAGATAAGGGCTTTTTGACATTGAGAGTGACCAATATTGAAGATGCACAAACGTCTTGAAATTCCGGCCGAACGAAAGAAGATATCTGCTCAAAACATTCTGTGCAGGTGCAGACAGTGGCACCCGACATGCCTGCATTGTCGTTTTCAGCCGGGCACTCTTTGGGCCGGAGCAGCACGCAGAAACACCTAGATTGAAGATAAGCGCCTTTTTGTCATTGACCGCGACCAACATTGAAGATGCACAAACTTCTTTCAATTCCGGCCGAAAGGAAGGAGATATCTGCTCACAACTTTCTGTGCAGGTGCAGACAGTGGCACCCGACATGCCTGCGTTGTCGTTTTCCGCCGGGCACTCTTTGGGCCGGCGCAGCACGCAGAAACACCTGGATTGAAGATAAGCGCCTTTTGCCATTGACCGCGACGAACATAGAAGATGCACAAACTTCTTGCAATTCCGGCGGAATAGAAGGAGATATCTGCTCAAAACTTTCTGTGCAGGTGTAGACAGTGGCACTCGACATGCCTGCGTTGTCGTTTTCCGCCGGGCACTCTTTGGGCCGGCGCAGCACGCAGAAACACCTAGATTGAAGATAAGCGCCTTTTGCCATTGACCGCGACGAACATAGAAGATGCACAAACTTCTTGCAATCCCGGCCGAATGGAAGGAGATATCTGCTTAAAACTTTCTGTGCAAGTGTAGACAGTGGCACCCGACATGCCTGCGTTGTCGTTTTCCGCCGGGCACTCTTTGGGCCGGAGCAGCACGCAGAAACACCTAGATTGAAGATAAGCGCCTTTTGCCATTGACCGCGACGAACATAGAAGATGCACAAACTTCTTGCAATTCCGGCCGAACGAAAGAAGATATCTGCTCAAAACATTCTGTGCAGGTGCAGACAGTGGCACCCGACATGCCTGCGTTGTCGTTTTCAGCCGGGCACTCTTTGGGCCGGAGCAGCACGCAGAAACACCTAGATTGAAGATAAGCGTCTTTTTGTCATTGACCGTGACCAACATTGAAGATGCACAAACTTCTTTCAATTCCGGCCGAACGGAAGGACATATCTGCTCACAATTTTCTGTGCAGGTGTAGACATGGGCACCCGACATGCCTGCGTTGTCGTTTTCCGCCGGGCACTCTTTGGGCCGGAGCAGCACGCAGAAACACCTAGATTGAAGATAAGCGCCTTTTGCCATTGACCGCGACGAACATAGAAGATGCACAAACTTCTTGCAATCCCGGCCGAATGGAAGGAGATATCTGCTCAAAACTTTCTGTGCAAGTGTAGACAGTGGCACCCGACATGCCTGCGTTGTCGTTTTCCGCCGGGCACTCTTTGGGCTGGAGCAGCACGCAGAAACACCTAGATTGAAGATAAGCGCCTTTTGCCATTGACCGCGACGAACATAGAAGATGCACAAACTTCTTGCAATCCCGGCCGAATGGAAGGAGATATCTGCTCAAAACTTTCTGTGCAAGTGTAGACAGTGGCACCCGACATGCCTGCGTTGTCGTTTTCCGCCGGGCACTCTTTGGGCCGGAGCAGCACGCAGAAACACCTAGATTGAAGATAAGCGCCTTTTGCCATTGACCGCGACGAACATAGAAGATGCACAAACTTCTTGCAATTCCGGCCGAATGGAAGGAGATATCTGCTCAAAACTTTCTGAGCTGGTGCAGACAGTGGCACCCGACATGACTGCGTTGTCGTTTTCAGCCGGGCACTCTTTGGGCCGGCGCAGCACGCAGAAACACCTAGATTGCAGATAAGGGCTTTTTGACATTGACCGTGACCAATATTGAAGATGCACAAACGTCTTGCAATTCCGGCCGAACGGAAGGAGATATCTGCTCACAATTTTCTGTGCAGGTGTAGACAGTGGCACCCGACATGCCTGCGTTGTCGTTTTCAGCCGGGCACTCTTTGGGCCGGAGCAGCACGCTGAAACACCTAGATTGAAGATAAGCGCCTTTTTGTCATTGACCGCGACCAACATTGAAGATGCACAAACTTATTTCAATTCCGGCCGAACGGAAGGAGATATCTGCTCACAACTTTCTGTGCAGGTGCAGACAGTGGCACCCGACATGCCTGCGTTGTCGTTTTCCGCCGGGCACTCTTTGGGCCGGCGCAGCACGCAGAAACACCTAGATTGAAGATAAGCGCCTTTTGCCATTGACCGCGACGAACATAGAAGATGCACAAACTTCTTGCAATTCCGGCCGAATAGAAGGAGATATCTGCTCAAAACTTTCTGTGCAGGTGTAGACAGTGGCACTCGACATGACTGCGTTGTCGTTTTCCGCCGGGCACTCTTTGGGCCGGAGCAGCACGCAGAAACACCTAGATTGAAGATAAGCGCCTTTTGCCATTGACCGCGACGAACATAGAAGTTGCACAAACTTCTTGCAATCCCGGCCGAATGGAAGGAGATATCTGCTCAAAACTTTCTGTGCAAGTGTAGACAGTGGCACCCGACATGCCTGCGTTGTCGTTTTCCGCCGGGCACTCTTTGGGCCGGAGCAGCACGCAGAAACACCTAGATTGAAGATAAGCGCCTTTTGCCATTGACCGCGACGAACATAGAAGATGCACAAACTTCTTGCAATTCCGGCCGAATGGAAGGAGATATCTGCTCAAAACTTTCTGAGCTGGTGCAGACAGTGGCACCCGACATGCCTGCGTTGTCGTTTTCAGCCGGGCACTCTTTGGGACGGCGCAGCACGCAGAAACACCTAGATTGCAGATAAGGGCTTTTTGACATTGAACGTGACCAACATTGAAGATGCACAAACGTCTGGCAATTCCGGCCGAACGGAAGGAGATATCTGCTCACAGTTTTCTGTGCAGGTGTAGACAGTGGCACCCGACATGCCTGCGTTGTCGTTTTCCGCCGGGCACTCTTTGGGCCGGCGCAGCACGCAGAAACACCTAGATTGAAGATAAGCGCCTTTTGCCATTGACCGCGACGAACATAGAAGATGCACAAACTTCTTGCAATTCCGGCCGAATGGAAGGAGATATCTGCTCAAAACTTTCTGAGCTGGTGCAGACAGTGGCACCCGACATGACTGCGTTGTCGTTTTCAGCCGGGCACTCTTTGGGCCGGCGCAGCACGCAGAAACACCTAGATTGCAGATAAGGGCTTTTTGACATTGAGAGTGACCAATATTGAAGATGCACAAACGTCTTGAAATTCCGGCCGAACGAAAGAAGATATCTGCTCAAAACATTCTGTGCAGGTGCAGACAGTGGCACCCGACATGCCTGCATTGTCGTTTTCAGCCGGGCACTCTTTGGGCCGGAGCAGCACGCAGAAACACCTAGATTGAAGATAAGCGCCTTTTTGTCATTGACCGCGACCAACATTGAAGATGCACAAACTTCTTTCAATTCCGGCCGAAAGGAAGGAGATATCTGCTCACAACTTTCTGTGCAGGTGCAGACAGTGGCACCCGACATGCCTGCGTTGTCGTTTTCCGCCGGGCACTCTTTGGGCCGGCGCAGCACGCAGAAACACCTGGATTGAAGATAAGCGCCTTTTGCCATTGACCGCGACGAACATAGAAGATGCACAAACTTCTTGCAATTCCGGCGGAATAGAAGGAGATATCTGCTCAAAACTTTCTGTGCAGGTGTAGACAGTGGCACTCGACATGCCTGCGTTGTCGTTTTCCGCCGGGCACTCTTTGGGCCGGCGCAGCACGCAGAAACACCTAGATTGAAGATAAGCGCCTTTTGCCATTGACCGCGACGAACATAGAAGATGCACAAACTTCTTGCAATCCCGGCCGAATGGAAGGAGATATCTGCTTAAAACTTTCTGTGCAAGTGTAGACAGTGGCACCCGACATGCCTGCGTTGTCGTTTTCCGCCGGGCACTCTTTGGGCCGGAGCAGCACGCAGAAACACCTAGATTGAAGATAAGCGCCTTTTGCCATTGACCGCGACGAACATAGAAGATGCACAAACTTCTTGCAATTCCGGCCGAACGAAAGAAGATATCTGCTCAAAACATTCTGTGCAGGTGCAGACAGTGGCACCCGACATGCCTGCGTTGTCGTTTTCAGCCGGGCACTCTTTGGGCCGGAGCAGCACGCAGAAACACCTAGATTGAAGATAAGCGTCTTTTTGTCATTGACCGTGACCAACATTGAAGATGCACAAACTTCTTTCAATTCCGGCCGAACGGAAGGAGATATCTGCTCACAATTTTCTGTGCTGGTGTAGACATGGGCACCCGACATGCCTGCGTTGTCGTTTTCCGCCGGGCACTCTTTGGGCCGGCGCAGCACGCAGAAACACCTAGATTGAAGATAAGCGCCTTTTGCCATTGACCGCGACGAACATAGAAGATGCACAAACATCTTGCAATTCCGGCCGAATGGAAGGAGATATCTGCTCAAAACTTTCTGAGCTGGTGCAGACAGTGGCACCCGACATGCCTTCGTTGTCGTTTTCAGCCGGGCACTCTTTGGGCCGGCGCAGCACGCAGAAACACCTAGATTGCAGATAAGGGCTTTTTGACATTGACCGTGACCAATATTGAAGATGCACAAACGTCTTGCAATTCCGGCCGAATGAAAGAAGATATCTGCTCAAAACTTTCTGTGCAGGTGCAGACAGCGGCACCCGACATGCCTGCGTTGTCGTTTTCAGCCGGGCACTCTTTGGGCCGGAGCAGCACGCAGAAACACCTAGATTGAAGATAAGCGCCTTTTTGTCATTGACCGCGACCAACATTGAAGATGCACAAACTTATTTTAATTCCGGCCGAACGGAAGGAGATATCTGCTCACAACTTTCTGTGCAGGTGCAGACAGTGGCACCCGACATGCCTGCGTTGTCGTTTTCCACCGGGCACTCTTTGGGCCGGCGCAGCACGCAGAAACACCTAGATTGAAGATAAGCGCCTTTTGCCATTGACCGCGACGAACATAGAAGATGCACAAACTTCTTGCAATCCCGGCCGAATGGAAGGAGATATCTGCTCAAAACTTTCTGTGCAAGTGTAGACAGTGGCACCCGACATGCCTGCGTTGTCGTTTTCCGCCGGGCACTCTTTGGGCCGGCGCAGCACGCAGAAACACCTAGATTGAAGATAAGCGCCTTTTGCCATTGACCGCGACGAACATAGAAGATGCACAAACTTCTTGCAATTCCAGCCGAATGGAAGGAGATATCTGCTCAAAACTTTCTGAGCTGGTGCAGACAGTGGCACCCGACATGCCTGCGTTGTCGTTATCAGCCGGGAACTCTTTGGGCCGGCGCAGCTCGCAGAAACACCTAGATTGCAGATAAGGGCTTTTTGATATTGACCGTGACCAATTTGGAAGATGCACAAACGTCTTGCAATTCCGGCCGAATGGAAGGAGATATCTGCTCACAATTTTCTGTGCAGGTGTAGACAGTGGCACCCGACATGCCTGCGTTGTCGTTTTCCGCCTGGCACTCTTTGGGCCGGCGCAGCACGCAGAAACACCTAGATTGAAGATAAGCGCCTTTTGCCATTGACCGCGACGAACATAGAAGATGCACAAACATCTTGCAATTCCGGCCGAATGGAAGGAGATATCTGCTCAAAACTTTCTGAGCTGGTGCAGACAGTGGCACCCGACATGCCTGCGTTGTCGTTTTCAGCCGGGCACTCTTTGGGCCGGCGCAGCACGCAGAAACACCTAGATTGAAGATAAGCGCCTTTTGCCATTGACCGCGACGAACATAGAAGATGCACAAACTTCTTGCAATAACGGCCGAATAGAAGGAGATATCTGCTCAAAACTTTCTGTGCAAGTGTAGACAGTGGCACCCGACATGCCTGCGTTGTCGTTTTCCGCCGGGCACTCTTTGGGCCGGAGCAGCACGCAGAAACACCTAGATTGAAGATAAGCGCCTTTTGCCATTGACCGCGACGAACATAGAAGATGCACAAACTTCTTGCAATTCCAGCCGAATGGAAGGAGATATCTGCTCAAAACTTTCTGAGCTGGTGCAGACAGTGGCACCCGACATGCCTGCGTTGTCGTTTTCAGCCGGGAACTCTTTGGGCCGGCGCAGCACGCAGAAACACCTAGATTGCAGATAAGGGCTTTTTGACATTGACCGTGACCAATATTGAAGATGCACAAACGTCTTGCAATTCCGGCCGAATGAAAGAAGATATCTGCTCAAAACTTTCTGTGCAGGTGCAGACAGTGGCACCCGACATGCCTGCGTTGTCGTTTTCAGCCGGGCACTCTTTGGGCCGGAGCAGCACGCAGAAACACCTAGATTGAAGATAAGCGCCTTTTGCCATTGACCGCGACGAACATAGAAGATGCACAAACTTCTTGCAATCCCGGCCGAATGGAAGGAGATATCTGCTCAAAACTTTCTGTGCAAGTGTAGACAGTGGCACCCGACATGCCTGCGTTGTCGTTTTCCGCCGGGCACTCTTTGGGCTGGAGCAGCACGCAGAAACACCTAGATTGAAGATAAGCGCCTTTTGCCATTGACCGCGACGAACATAGAAGATGCACAAACTTCTTGCAATCCCGGCCGAATGGAAGGAGATATCTGCTCAAAACTTTCTGTGCAAGTGTAGACAGTGGCACCCGACATGCCTGCGTTGTCGTTTTCCGCCGGGCACTCTTTGGGCCGGAGCAGCACGCAGAAACACCTAGATTGAAGATAAGCGCCTTTTGCCATTGACCGCGACGAACATAGAAGATGCACAAACTTCTTGCAATTCCGGCCGAATGGAAGGAGATATCTGCTCAAAACTTTCTGAGCTGGTGCAGACAGTGGCACCCGACATGCCTGCGTTGTCGTTTTCAGCCGGGCACTCTTTGGGCCGGCGCAGCACGCAGAAACACCTAGATTGCAGATAAGGGCTTTTTGACATTGACCGTGACCAATATTGAAGATGCACAAACGTCTTGCAATTCCGGCCGAACGGAAGGAGATATCTGCTCACAATTTTCTGTGCAGGTGTAGACAGTGGCACCCGACATGCCTGCGTTGTCGTTTTCAGCCGGGCACTCTTTGGGCCGGAGCAGCACGCTGAAACACCTAGATTGAAGATAAGCGCCTTTTTGTCATTGACCGCGACCAACATTGAAGATGCACAAACTTATTTCAATTCCGGCCGAACGGAAGGAGATATCTGCTCACAACTTTCTGTGCAGGTGCAGACAGTGGCACCCGACATGCCTGCGTTGTCGTTTTCCGCCGGGCACTCTTTGGGCCGGCGCAGCACGCAGAAACACCTAGATTGAAGATAAGCGCCTTTTGCCATTGACCGCGACGAACATAGAAGATGCACAAACTTCTTGCAATTCCGGCCGAATAGAAGGAGATATCTGCTCAAAACTTTCTGTGCAGGTGTAGACAGTGGCACTCGACATGCCTGCGTTGTCGTTTTCCGCCGGGCACTCTTTGGGCCGGAGCAGCACGCAGAAACACCTAGATTGAAGATAAGCGCCTTTTGCCATTGACCGCGACGAACATAGAAGTTGCACAAACTTCGTGCAATCCCGGCCGAATGGAAGGAGATATCTGCTCAAAACTTTCTGTGCAAATGTAGACAGTGGCACCCGACATGCCTGCGTTGTCGTTTTCCGCCGGGCACTCTTTGGGCCGGAGCAGCACGCAGAAACACCTAGATTGAAGATAAGCGCCTTTTGCCATTGACCGCGACGAACATAGAAGATGCACAAACTTCTTGCAATTCCGGCCGAATGGAAGGAGATATCTGCTCAAAACTTTCTGAGCTGGTGCAGACAGTGGCACCCGACATGCCTTCGTTGTCGTTTTCAGCCGGGCACTCTTTGGGCCGGAGCAGCACGCAGAAACACCTAGATTGAAGATAAGCGCCTTTTTGTCATTGACCGCGACCAACATTGAAGATGCACAAACTTCTTTCAATTCCGGCCGAACGGAAGGAGATATCTGCTCACAACTTTCTGTGCAGGTGCAGACAGTGGCAACCGACATGCCTGCGTTGTCGTTTTCCGCCGGGCACTCTTTGGGCCGGCGCAGCACGCAGAAACACCTAGATTGAAGATAAGCGCCTTTTGCCATTGACCGCGACGAACATAGAAGATGCACAAACATCTTGCAATTCCGGCCGAATGGAAGGAGATATCTGCTCAAAACTTTCTGAGCTGGTGCAGACAGTGGCACCCGACATGCCTTCGTTGTCGTTTTCAGCCGGGCACTCTTTGGGCCGGCGCAGCACGCAGAAACACCTAGATTGCAGATAAGGGCTTTTTGACATTGACCGTGACCAATATTGAAGATGCACAAACGTCTTGCAATTCCGGCCGAATGAAAGAAGATATCTGCTCAAAACTTTCTGTGCAGGTGCAGACAGCGGCACCCGACATGCCTGCGTTGTCGTTTTCAGCCGGGCACTCTTTGGGCCGGAGCAGCACGCAGAAACACCTAGATTGAAGATAAGCGCCTTTTTGTCATTGACCGCGACCAACATTGAAGATGCACAAACTTATTTTAATTCCGGCCGAACGGAAGGAGATATCTGCTCACAACTTTCTGTGCAGGTGCAGACAGTGGCACCCGACATGCCTGCGTTGTCGTTTTCCACCGGGCACTCTTTGGGCCGGCGCAGCACGCAGAAACACCTAGATTGAAGATAAGCGCCTTTTGCCATTGACCGCGACGAACATAGAAGATGCACAAACTTCTTGCAATCCCGGCCGAATGGAAGGAGATATCTGCTCAAAACTTTCTGTGCAAGTGTAGACAGTGGCACCCGACATGCCTGCGTTGTCGTTTTCCGCCGGGCACTCTTTGGGCCGGCGCAGCACGCAGAAACACCTAGATTGAAGATAAGCGCCTTTTGCCATTGACCGCGACGAACATAGAAGATGCACAAACTTCTTGCAATTCCAGCCGAATGGAAGGAGATATCTGCTCAAAACTTTCTGAGCTGGTGCAGACAGTGGCACCCGACATGCCTGCGTTGTCGTTATCAGCCGGGAACTCTTTGGGCCGGCGCAGCTCGCAGAAACACCTAGATTGCAGATAAGGGCTTTTTGATATTGACCGTGACCAATTTGGAAGATGCACAAACGTCTTGCAATTCCGGCCGAATGGAAGGAGATATCTGCTCACAATTTTCTGTGCAGGTGTAGACAGTGGCACCCGACATGCCTGCGTTGTCGTTTTCCGCCTGGCACTCTTTGGGCCGGCGCAGCACGCAGAAACACCTAGATTGAAGATAAGCGCCTTTTGCCATTGACCGCGACGAACATAGAAGATGCACAAACATCTTGCAATTCCGGCCGAATGGAAGGAGATATCTGCTCAAAACTTTCTGAGCTGGTGCAGACAGTGGCACCCGACATGCCTGCGTTGTCGTTTTCAGCCGGGCACTCTTTGGGCCGGCGCAGCACGCAGAAACACCTAGATTGAAGATAAGCGCCTTTTGCCATTGACCGCGACGAACATAGAAGATGCACAAACTTCTTGCAATAACGGCCGAATAGAAGGAGATATCTGCTCAAAACTTTCTGTGCAAGTGTAGACAGTGGCACCCGACATGCCTGCGTT